>NW_019214041.1:0-170961 GCF_002532875.2 Varroa jacobsoni | reverse complement strand
TATATACATGATCGAATAGCAGTAACAAGCGTAAAAATAATGATTATACAATGGATTATAATAAGAACAATAATGACGACGATGTGGTAATAATGATGACAAAATGACTAATAAAAAAATACAGTAATATAATATTATGGGTTTTAGTATTTATTGTTTTCCGCAAAACAAATATTGCCTCTGTTCATAATCGATAGTTTATCGGTACTATGAAAAGCTAAAATGGAAATACACTTAAAAATTAATTAGCAAGCATGATTTTTTCCTATTTCTATTTATTAAATGGCGTGTGTCACTAACTAATAAATAAAACGGATTTCTTAAAAATTACCGACAGTTTCGTTGTTCTAACGAAACAATAAAAGTCTAAAATATAATAACAGATCTAAGAGGCAAGCCAGCTAATATGCCCCCGACAGGTCTTACGCAAATACAGACGACAACTTTTGTCCGCTCCATGCCCCTTTGAGAGCAGAAACACGCCATTTTGAAGATATGTAATGTTATGCAACGTTATTTTTTGAACATTATTTGGGCTGAATTGGAACTCGCTGATAATTAATTGTCCTCTGTAAATTTTATGTAAACAAATCAAATTACACAAACCAAATATATAATGTATTAAAAGGCTTTCGTCATATTCAGTATGACGATAGGCTTTTTGACATAATACAGTTGATGAAACAGTAATGAATAATAAAAATCAAAAAACATAACGAGAGATATGCCCCAGTTGTTATTTGCATAGAAAGTTATATTAAATAATGTGCTCAATTTATTATATTTGTCATATATACGTTTTTATTATCTAGAAAGTGTTATTTTTTTGCGAGCGATGACATAATTCGCTCGTCAATACGTCCGGCCAAACCTTGTCCTTCGTATTTTTTGGGTGCTAACTAAAAATGCGCAAGTTTTTCGGCCAGCCTGACCAGCGGTCATGGCTAGCCAAGGCGCAGGAAGTTTTTTCTATTTTTTTTTTTTGAAAGAAAGAAGGGATTATTCGTTCTATAAAACGAGAGACCCGTGCAATACGCCGTGCTGCTATGAATTAAAGTATGTAATACAATGTCTAAGAAATAAATACACGTCGACTGTACAAGTCACGGTCTTCTTTGTTAACTATAAAGCGTCACGAGTCGGTGCTACTTGACATTGTGAAAATTATAGGATGGCAAATGGTGTAGATGAAATCGTCATGGGGGTGTTCAAACGTTTAGCTGGTTAGAGGTCAATTGCCCTGGGCGGAGGCCGATGGAGGGACGCCTAAGGAATACGAGCGCTCTGCATACCGCTGCCGCGTCGACATCTGGAAGAAACAGACACGGGTCTGATTCGATCTGGAAATCGGACGGGAACCCTTAAGGTGAGTCTGTGCAAATGTTTTCCGTGCGGGAAAACCAGTTTGCTAGAGGAATCTCCTCTTCTGCTAAAGGAGGCTGACGAAACGCTCAGCGAACCCGTCAGGGTCAAGCCATGACTGCTAGTCAAGCTGAGCGTAAAACTTGCGTTTAAAGGATTTCTAGTTAGCACCCAAAAAATACAAAGAAAATCGCTGTTTATTACCCATTTTCTCACCGCGATGAAGGCAGTTTCTTACCCGGAGTTGACTTGAATTTTTCTCGGCTATATTCCCAAAAAGCCTATCTATCTATAGTCACTGCAGACGGCGCGTCCCACGAGAGACGACTATTGACTGCTACAAGGGCAGTGGAAGGTATAGCGGCATGTGTCTGCAAGTACGATCTGCCGACGTTAAAACCACGCAAGGAATGCCAGCGCGGGTTTTATTGATAGTATTCGATTTAAAGACATAAATGCGGCCCAAAATAGTTAGCTAAGCTACTCAATCGCCATGAACCTCTGCGACTAGGCCGGCTTCACGGCGCATCAAATGACAAGCCATTGGTGATTTCTCACATAGGAAAAGCATTTTCCATCCATCCGGCCTAAAAAAGTCGTGACCTGTTATTTCTGCAGACAGCTGAGGCATTATTCTTTTCGGCCTGTAATCGGGACCAGCCAATAAGAGAGAAAACCATTTGTCGCCTTATAGCATAGTATTCTTTGGACAGCGGGATTTGAGCTCGAGCTCAGAAATATACCTCCAGCTATAAAGTATATCGGCAAAGAAAGCACGGCAACGAAGTGCTATGCTTGATGCGGACGCTCAAAGATTTGCCTATTTAGCAAACAGGCAAAATAAGGCCCGCCCAACTTCCCAAATTGGTGTTGAAGGCACACAAACAAAATCCAAGAGCTGTCCATAAATTGCGCTGAAAATGGATACCACTACATCCTCCAATTGATTTTTTCCACGACGCCTGCGCCTACAAATCCAAACACTGTCTCGACCCAGGTCTGCGAACAATAGATCAGTCTAAAATACAGGTGGCGAATTCTGTTCGACCTACAGGGCGTAAAAAACCCAGTGAGCGAATAGAAGCGCTTAGCCTAGTAATATGATAAAATGCTATGAGCCGAAGTGTCTTAATAATAAATACAATTCGCGCTTACATAAAACTGGAGAGGCCAACTGGAAAAGCACCCATTTCGACCTTCCAACCCCAGAACTCGGTGTGCTTCAGCACACAAGCGCACCGTTAAAAAAGGTAATACCACTATTTACAACTGTGATAACATCACATATTAAAAATACTCACACACCCTAAGAAAGTTACTGAACCTGCGCCAAGGATAAAAGTCCTATCTATACTGCAGCCATCATAGACAAATGAAGACAGAATTGAATCCTGTTATCCATACATCCAAAACACTGCACTACCAAGGAAGAGTGAAAAGAATTGTCATTAAGCATAATGTTAAAGAACCAAAACGACAAAGGACTGATTAATTTCAGGGGACCTGAATGCGGACATCGTACGCAGAAACACTCATTCATTCATCAATACCCGTAACAAAAGAGCTTTTTTGTATCGTAAGGGAGATATATTCGCATTTTTGATAAGTTATCAATAAACAGTAATAACTAAAAGTTTAACAAAGATAAAAAAAGTATTCCTATGATGAAAAAAAATTATTCAATTACTGTTCTTCTGCTTGTCTGGGACTAGGCCACCTTTGCTCTCGCTCTGCGACCCATTTGTTATTGGGTAGTCCTATTGTTTGCCTTATCTTTTTAAAATTCCGTCTCAAACATAACAGCTTGAGAGTTCTATACAACAAACGGCGCAGGCTTATATTCTACGCTTTGTCGTCTTTAACGCAAGATGCCATTATAATTCCATAAATGATCAATGTCTCCAGAGAAGTATTCCGATGTCACGCAAATATATACAACGAGAAAAACACGAACCATTTTTCCATATGGAATCATCCGAACATATAGCTGCATAAAAAATATTGCTTGGCCTAGCTGTCTAGCTGTTTCTAGCAACTTATCGTTTTCAGTATGAATAGTTCGTTCTAAACTTACTTAACTGTTGAAGCGCATCAAGTGTATAGTTACCTGTATCAAAATCCACTTTAAGGTAAGTCTGCACGTAAAAGTGCGGAGATCTATGCTCGCCTTTGATCGTACAACGACACGATAGAAGCTTGAAATTTTGTACAAATATACTAGAAGGCTGAAAAAGTGTTGACGCTTTTTAAGCCGGAATGAAGGCAAATATTTTTCTAAATAATATTATTCTCCATTTTGATAGGTGATTCTCCTCCATTTTTCAAGTAATAATCCCATGATTGTAGAACTTTTATGGTTCCTGAGTGGAAGATCGTGATAAATGATTTTTGTATCCCTGCATTGAACCTTATGGCGCAAGATTCAGGCTATACGGTGGATGCATCGAAATTTCGCATAATTTCTCCTAGGTATTCTTGGTTATCTGTAGACGTATGTAGTTATGGTGGAAGACGACACATTGACCCTAAATAGCACAAATCTGGTATGGACCTGGGCAAGAATTGTACCTTTATCGCAATGGACTTATAGAGATATTTTGTTTTTCTCATCTTCCTAATTTTTTTCTCAATAAAGGCATTCCGACCCTTCAATAGTTTACCTTCTACTGTTAAATTTCGGTTGTCAAACGACACCTATGTAGATGTCACTTCTACTACCTAAAATAGGTAACTTTAAGAATATCAAACAGGAAAAATTGTAAATACTTTTCGGATTGCACAATTTCTATTAAGTTTTCCAACGAGTTACTCTTCTAAACCAACAGAGTCCCGCTTTACACTACGAAAATATATATCGGTTTATCAGATATGGGAAATTCCCAAACTACGATGTCAGATATTTCAAGGGCCTAAGGGAACAGGTTTGCTTTGTTCAGAGCTATGTTCCCGAATGGTTACTGTCAAAATGAAGTAGCACCTAACTCATCGACGCGGTGCGAAGACTAAAAGTTTTCCTTCTCTGAACGATTTGAAGACTCATAAAAAGCGAGGCAAGACAAGAGTCGTATTATCGTTGTACCTGAAAAAAAAAAAACGAAGATACTAGGCAGCTTTTCGTCCGTGTTCTTTTGCTATTCCAGTGTCTTAAAAAAAAGTCCTAGACTATGAGCTAAAAGACACTCCCCTGTCAGGGAACGCGCACTTCGGTTCGTGCTGGGATGGGCCTACAACCTACAACCATGCTAAATAGCTGTAGGATTGGATCTAAAAACGATATATCAGGTTTATCGGCAACCTTAGAGCTAAGTCGTATTATACACGATGAGATAGTTATACGAGTAAGGTTAATTCTAAAAGCAAGAGTATGCCGAAACGTTTTCTGTCGAAAGATCTGAATTCCCTACTTTCGACGATCCTGCACAGTCTTCTTCTGAAGCAGGCAGTCTCGTTAAAAGCTCATTTACTCTCGTAAGTAGGACAATTACTCCCGCTAACAGACTTGATGGTAGCGCTTAGTATTTAGTTTTACGTTCTAATGAATCCTTAAGTGAATTGATATTATAAATGCTTCAAATCAGCATCTGTTAATAGCTGCCGAAAATTCACTGATTACTGATCTCCGAGTACAAACTTCGTATCGGTGCGTAGGCTCCTTTTGGCCGCTAGTAACGTGTTTTTCGTGGTAAAAAATGATGCCGAAAATATATATAATTTTGAATTTGTTTCGAACAAATGAGACGACACGATGAGCAGGTTTACATCTAAAAAAGCAGAAACAATCACCGGATCGTAGAATACATCAATAAAAATCATCTCGAAGATTAAAAACGATGAAAAAATGTAAAAAAAAAAACTGTTTTCTTAGAGGGGCCATAAGTGTTCTTATAGGGGCGGTAAAATTTGTTTGTGTGGAACGATGACGTGGAGAATAAGCGGAAGCGATAAGCACTGTAAATCAAAAGTGATCTGATTAAAATCGCACGTAACATTTGAGATAATTCAGGACTCCACTAAATTCTTATCAGGTAAAACTATTTGACGAAGATTCTTGCGTACACCTTTCGTCTAGTTTCACATAAGGCATTGTGGCGATTGCGTGAATTGGGACTCCACTCCTGATATTGACAACACTTTAAGCCAACACGATGTGGCAAGTATGAAGGTGCAGCCCTGAAGGCCACTGTCAAATACAGATTTCTGCTAAATCTTTCTATCATTGATCCGATTCCCAAGGGAGCAATTCCCATATCATTGCAATGGTACGCTCTGTAACTCGAGCCATCGAGGAGTTGTATAGTCGTTGCGGCCCCTACGATCGGTCGACCACGGCAAACAACCTTCGAAGCTCCTCCCCCGCGCGCGTTTCGACGGGTAAAGATGGCCGCAGTTAGCGGGTCGCATTCGAAACCCGCTCCTCTTTCACGGACATGATTTGCTTTGGACGTTTTCCCATATATGCTGATGTAAGCCGACCGTTTCTCCGACATATCGTTCATCAATGATCAGTGAGCGCTCGGCCGCTTCCTTAGGCGATATGAAACTTCAAATTGATTCTCTTTTCGTCATCGTCATTTTACCCTCAGGAAGAATTATATTTTTACTAAATAAACAATAACTAAATCAGTAAATCTTTTGCTTGGCGTTAGGCAATTTCTAATTAAATTTGACTTCAGTAGAACCGTCACATCTTGTGAGAACTACTCGTTCGTGTGTAATAGATTATTGGTTAAATCACAGTGGCAAAAAACGTTTTCTTGCCAAGTGTTTCTCTAAGCTTTTCGATTGAATTACACAAATAATATCTTTGCCTTCAGCGAGCAAGATTGCGTACCAACTATACATTCATACTCCTCTGATTTTCCCATTTCTATTCGCTGAATTGAAGCCTAGGGAGATCGCACAGTGGTGAAGAAAAATCGATCATCGTCCTTCAGGGAGTCGTTGTCTGCTATCTCTCGATGCGTAAGAAAGCTCTTTTTTTTGCTTTCCATTATTCGCAGCTTGAAACATCTCTATGTTTTCGATGCTGTCTCGTCGCCCGTTTCTATTGGCTGAGTAGCAGCAGTCTTCCTTTCCTAAGATGACCCAACAATGTAGAGCCCACAGAAAAGGCGATCGCTGTATCTGATATCTACGCGGGGTAGTCGACAAGCCCCGCCATAGCCGATTATATCACCCCCACAAGCCCTAGTCTTCCCTTCACGATATCATTATGGCTGCAGTCGAGATTCTGCTGATGTTGCTCATCTAGATCGCGCGCAAAAGTCTAACGACAAACTACAACGAGTAAGCGACCATGATAAAAAGGATTTCGACAATTAACCTCTGTGGGCATTCAGCTGAGAGAAAGAAAGGGGGCACTGGATCGTCAAAAGCAAGTACATAAATAACAAAGAAACAGCAGACTGGAAAGACGTGTTTGTTTCGTTCCGTAATTGCATGACAATAATGCTGACGCTGGAGCGTTCATGATGTCGCACATCACTTAAGGCTCGGTGGTCTGGGAAGAAGGAGTTAAGATTGAGCATCGCTTGCTTTCTGTATGTAGAGATAAACGACCTTTTTACCTAATGTTGTTCCCATAAGGTTACGAGAGGTTGGTATTAAGTAATATTCTATTTCAACGTAAAAACTAAAAGTATTCAAGGTGGCGGACGAGAGCGACCTCGCATCATTGTATACCGTTAGCTAAAAGTAAGTGCTGTTCTTAAACATTCTATCAAGCTTACTATGAAAATAATTAGTAAAAGGATGCTCAGCTCCGTGTCAGTCTATCCATGATTTGTTTATTTCGAAGGTAACATATAAGCAGTTAATTTTTATGATAATAAAAGAAATAATAATGAAAATTGCCATTTGAAAACTGAAACTAGTAACGCAGATAGGGGTCAAATGTCCATCATTACACGATATATAGATCGATAGATATACAGAATCGGAAGGTTGCCACTTTTTTAAAGACTGTTATTCTTAGGGAGCGCAATGATCCCGCCTGTTCTATTATATAGCCTTCTTCAGCGTTAAATCGCTTTGAGCAGTTTTTTGTTGGCTTGAAATAGCCCAATTTAGTAGCATACGGTTGAAACTCTAGCACAAAAAAAGAAATTCTTCGCTAGTACTTGCCCTCACACTTGCTGTTCCTATCGCTGTCGTATATTAACGTGCAAAGGTTATTAACGGCTGTAATTTTAGAATGAAGATGGGAGAGAAAATTCAGAACGACTTTTTACGAGGCAGCAAACGATGCCCACCGTCAGTCAGCATCTCTAGCTCTAAAAGCTACCAAATCATTGACGTCAGCATCCACGATGGTTGCGAGTGCCAATTACCTTTGAAAATTCAAATCATATTTGCTGAAATGGGCTTCTGCAGCCCTTGTGAAGTTCTAACCTACGTTGCTGGCCAAGATGGCTTCGAAAGAAGGTATGAACTTGATGTTCTTTGCCTAGAAAATAGAACGACCATTTTCGTTCGCTGGGATGCACTTGACAGACCTGGATAAGGTAATGATATTGAAGCGGCAGTTTATCATCTTACAAAATGGCGAGCGGTAAAAAAATCCCGTCTTTGATTATTTACGAGCCACCATCGTTGTCTGCGGAAAATTTTAGGACGTTTTTGTGCGAGTATTATTCGGTAATGAAGTAACTGGTTAATTCTGGCTGAGTATCACAGCGGTATCACTTTTAAGGACAGGACAAGTAATAGGCCCAGCTTCAGCTGCTATCACCTTTCATTCGTTTGTAGTCGCCAGTTGGGTAATCATGTCACAATTCTGTTGGAAGCATCAGCCAGAATTCGATATTCCGGTAACCGGTGTTGCAATTGTTGTCATTAGAAGTTACCGACCTCAGGTGATGGAGTGCCGATCGATAAACAGGTAAGCGAATGTAACGTAAATAATAACGAAACACGAATGATAATTGTTCCCGTAGTGAAAACATTACCCTCTCCACTAATCCTCGCAAAGGCGGAGCGATTTGAAGAAGCCAACCGCATCAACACAGCTCATTGACAGACACAAGATGATTTTTTTCAAAGAGAATTCTTGACCTGATTAGTAAATCATCTGGGCAAGATAAAGATACGCAAACAATCATGTTAATTAATCACCAGCAAAACACATTAAAGTACAAGTGTAGTTTTATAATATTTAGATAGATCGATGCATATTAGGTATTAATCTTTTCGTCTGCTTTTTGACGATGCTTCGAGGACATCGGCCTGGAAAACGGAGAACGGCAGTCTCGGAGTCGGACTGCTCGATATTATTTGGAAGGAATGATATATCTCTGGCTGTCAAGGAATCAGTGCAGTGGTCGTGAGATTCGCGAGGTGACTGATGACTGGGTGGTCCATTTTAAGTTCAATACGTTGCCCACAACAACTTACCGTGGCATCATTATGGCGTCGATATCAATGGGTTTCCACCATCCTCGGAGCCATCTGAACGCTGTATTCAAATCCTCAGTTTGCCCAATTGCTATCAAAGGTAACCCTTGACGGCGTCAGGCTAAATGTGTGGCCTAATTGCTGCATATTTTCGAAAAGGATAGAAATCTCAGATGTCTATACTATAAGTATCTAATGAACGCACCTAGCAACAAGTATTATTGTCATATTGACGGTAATCAAGCGCAGATTAATTTGAATTTTCCCAAACTAGACCTGCAATCTTTCCCTTACTACTTAAATAGCTAGGGATTTCGTACTCAGTAGCGTATACATGTGCAAACAAACTAGTCTTCTTAATAATCTACCCACGCTCAAAATACTTGTTTTTTCAAACACTTTGCTTTCCATCAAGAAGGCGATGTTCTTGATGGAAAAAAGTGTTCTTGTTCAAAACAGAAAAGTTAAAAACGACACGTGCCTCACTCGTATATATATATATATCTATACACACATAATTTATTAAAACTACGCCTCGACATCGGTGTTTTTCCGGCAATACTTTAGATATCGAAATTGAACTACATACTCTCATTAAGCTAGACTTCATAAGGCTACTTCGTGTCGAACATGTGCGAGGCACAGTTTGTTTCGTCCACGGTCCACCCAAAACGTTCTCTTCGACACTGATCAGTTTTTTCTCAGTACCCTCATTCCCACCATTACCATTGCGATATATATATATATATATATATATATATAATTTATCAATCACTCAGCTGATCTGCTGGAGCATTCGACCGTGTTTTACGTATTTGGTTTTAATTTGTACACATGACGAGTAATGTGTAATGCCACGCGAGAGGTTACCTCGAGAAGGTACGCAGTGAGTTTGCTCATAGGCAGCAATGTGACCTGTGATGCACGACTCGCAATTTGCTATAATGTCAGTCAAGCACCTATTAGTTCGTCCTTATCGTTTCCGCTGGCTGAAGTACCTTCGCGGCCGTTTGCATCTATACGCCGAGCGGCGTCGACGTATCAGCGCTGCTGGCTGGGCCTGTTGCAGCCACACCAATAACTGCCTACACACACGATTTTTATCATTATAATACCGTATGTGTAATTTTCAAAGTGAAGTCAAACCTACAATGAGAACTCCGCATATGGAAAAAGTCGCTATAGCTTATCATGCTGCCTGTCTATCGCCAGGGCATTTTCTCACCCTCAAAGACATCGAACTGAAGCAGTCCATAAAGGCATATTATAATACACTCAAAATGTGCCACCCTATCAAGTGCCTCGTTGCTATAATAATTAGGTTAAAGGAACCCTGTCATTGTTTTGCTCTTTAAGGTATCATGATTTTTTTTGTTTAATTTCCTAAAATTGTCTTAATTACATTAACAGTCGAATTAACCCGTCAGTTATTGCGCCTCATCCATAATGTCCTCTATCGTTTTTTTTTACAGATACACAGATGGGGACATTGTTTAACGAACAAGCGCCATATCTCGCAATGGCATCGTGTATTTCAAACTTGATATAACCCTTCTCCATCCATCTGTCGACTTCTAAATCACACTTGCTTTCAATCATTAGCTTTGAAATGTAATGTTCTTTTAAGCTGAATTTTAAAATACTCGTCACTCACTCAGATGCCCTTATTCGTTCATCATTTACAAACGTTTAATTAACTCTAATTGTCATTTTTCGCCCTTTCTTATAGTTCTCATGGCACTTCGTAGTACGGACATCGTGTCGCTCATACGATGCTAATCGTCAGTCGATTCCCGGTTATCTTCATAATGTCTTCATTTACATCGTATCAATTAAATATATAATCATACCGCTACACAATCTGATATATCGTTTTTCTTCATTTATGTTATTCCTCTTTCGTATCAACCTATAACGTATCACTAGGCTCACTACGACGAATACAAATGGTCATCTCTGTCTCGGAGGTCGCCGTTAGTAATATCAACCGGGCGGTTCGCGTTGTCCTCAGGCCGGGGCGGCACCAGCAGTAGGTGATGGTATGCCGAATGGGCATGATGGGTGGGGTGTGAAAGGTGAGGATGTTCAACAATTGCCGAGATTTGATGTGGATGAGTGCTCGCTAGAATGGGCTGAGTCGAGGCTGTTTGTAGCGGAGCATGCGGAGCGACCGCATGTGCCGGTGGAGTCTGTTGCCCATGCGTTAAGGGGGGGAGTTGCTGTGAGGAGCTGCTGTGCGAGGTAAGGAGTCCACTATGGCTTCCAGGACCAACGGTACATAAAGGACCGTTTGTCACAATACCAGCGCCAACCGACTGACCGTGTGTAGATTGAGAACCAAGTTGCAGATGCTGTGAGCCTAGCGCTATGTGTTGCGGGTAGTCGTCCGAATTGATCTGTTGGATACTACCGGGATCGAGGGGTACCGGCTCAGTAAGACCAACATTGACTAGAGGATGGCCGGTTGGAGGTGCTCGCAGGCTATCGAGCGATGGTCGCAAGCTCTGGCCGAGTTCGTCGTAACGTGGCGGATCTGGTGAAGGCGTCAGCGATGAGGCAAGTCCATCGCGGACCCCGGAATCCTCAGAGCCGTCACCTTTTCGCTTTTTCGCCTGTTTACGGTCCTTAGCTCGACGATTTTGGAACCAAATTTTCACCTGTCGCTCGGAAAGGTTGAGCGCGGTGGCAAGCTCAGCCTTGCGCCGGATCGTAATGTACTTCGAATAGCAGAACTCCTTCTCAAGTTCAAGCCTTTGGTGATCGGTGTAGACAACGCGGTATTTGTCTTTTGTTCGTGTTTTACCTGAAAACATTAAGAATCAGATTAAACTACTATCTAGACGCTAGAAGGAAATCAGTTAGCGCTATCGACAGGCTAACATTTGTCTGGTCTCTTCTAGTACGGCACCATGAGCTGTGCGCGGAATTCTATTCTGTTCTATTTCATTTAACTATAACTAGCAAAACAACTATTATTTATACCACTGTTGTTTACGAAATTTGCTCAGTTTGTTTCCGTAGATGTGTTTATCGCTGTACAGTAAAAGGAGAAAGGGGCGGAAGCCGTGACAACAATCTTAAAGCACCATTTTGCCAGTTTAGCAGCACTCAATAACAAGATTCAAAGGGCGGCATTATCAAACAAGGCCAGCTGCGATCACCTGAGTAGCTTGTTGTTCATCATATTTGTTTATGGTCCGTCTGGACACAGGTCGCTAAATCTCAATGGTTTGTCTGCCTATCGCTCCCACCAAGCATGTTAAACTGCGACCGTTTAGCCAACAACTCCCCGCCCCCACCTCGCCTGTCTACTCATCACATTTCTAATCAGAACCTCGGAAAATCGATCGGGGGTAGGGTCGCGTCGATACAACCATTGTTTACCGTGTCTTCATCTTTTTTGGTTGTGCGACCGCTCATTGATCGCGAATCAGAGCTCAATTGTTTGCGGTTAGGGAATCGTGCGGTCATCCTTTGTCTAGGCGTCAGACACCGCCTCATAAGTAAACTCAAACTACAGAGAAGACTGCTCCAGTTGCTATTGAAGATGTGCGCAAACAACAAACGAGTTTATCCTTAAAAGTGATAGGCTTTCATCGATGCTCTCCTGCTTTTCGACGTTCAGTATCAAGAACTCACGGGGCTCGGTTCGATTCCTTTTTCAAGCCACAGCTCACTCAGCGAACCTTGACCCAAACGCAGGGATCTCTAACCGCCCTGGCCTTTGTGGTCTCCAGCGACGTAATGCTAGCTACATGCTAGGTTCGTCCCAACTGACTTATACGACGACCAGCGCAGTCTTCTTTCTTCTTATGTTGCGCAAGAATAGGGAGGATCCATCAAAACTGAGAGGCTCCTTCCACCGGATGAAGGTCCTCTTTTCTAGAGGCCCGCCCCTCCCTGCCTAGTGGAGTGTTTCGCTCGACACGTGGAACTAATAGCCACAGACGTGCCGGGATCATAGAATAAAAGAGGCCTCCCCGAGTGTGGTGAGTCCCAGCCGTGCGATCGGCCCACGTCAATTGCGGATGTGTGGCAAGAAGCTCTCGCTGACTGGCTCCGTGGTGGGTGTGTCAAAGAACTTTGAGGGTCGGAGTGGTACCGGCGCGGTTCGAGTGAGTTCGCGATCGCCACGCTCGCAGTGGCCGATGGGAGAAGAAGGGCGGCACCGAGCCATGTAACGGGGCCACATAATTTAACGGCCTTTCGACTGCCGGCGTAAGCCGCCATTGCTGTTTCGTTGTGGCCTGCTCAACGCCTATTCGCAGCGTTGCCGCACGTTGGCAAACGCTGCTAACTGTGCCTGTGCCTTGGGGCTGCCTCACCGAAAGTTCTAAATGTTCCTTGTTTTTTTGATTAGTTCCAAGTTGACGCTCGCCAGCTACCGCGCATACGAATGGTATCCACACTAATACTGTTGCTGGTTTTACGGAGCGGTTAGTCTTCTATAAATAATAGCTGAGTAGTTGTTAGCTGGATGTTTTGATTCGATTCTTCCTTCCCTCGATTCGGCTACTACGTGAATCTTCGTTGGAACTATTCGAGCACCAAACAAAAACCGATTATTATCTATCTAGCCGGCGTTTTTTTGTTCGCAACTTTAACCACAACGGAGCTATCGAGAGGCTATCTGTTACATATAGTTTTCAGTTGCCTCTACCATAACAGTAGCACCTACCGTTATCAGTGCCAGCTACCAATGTATATCCTGTCATTGTAAATAGCGACATTGACCTGACTAATCGCTCCAATTTAAACGATCGGCGCGCTCGAAAAGTGACGTTCAACTCTATCGTCGTGCATCGGCGAAACGACAATTTCTCTATCGGAGAGCCAGCAGACGGTGCTGCGGCGGGCATAATGCAGCGGTTGCGGAAAGAAAAAAGACCCGCAGTCGTAGTAATAGTTGTTGTTGTTGTTGTTGTTGTTGTTGTGGTAGTAATATCAGAAAAGCTGCCGCAAGCTAAAAGGTATCAGATGCGCGTAACTGGGCCGCTCTCGGCACAAATTGCCGCCCTGTCCGCTACAGCCTAACGTCCAACCGTCGGCTTCTGGCGCTACTACAGCGGTGGTAGCAGCTTACAACAAAAACACCAACAGCAGCAGCAGCGGTGACTCTAGCTTCTACTAATAAGAGCGCTTCTACTGGCTGAATTGATACACGTACCGTTTTGCCGTGTGGAGAAGGGACAGTCTGCTGTATCGGCGAAACGCGGCGGCTCCAGATCCAAACCGTAGTAGTACGCGGCGTCTGACCAAGCTCATTCTCCTATGACTGCCACTCTCCCTCCCGTCTTACTTCGTTAGGTACCTTCTTATCTCTTTTCGTTTGTATGTGTAGGCTGATTCGGGTTCTTTGCAGCTCTAAGCTCTGCTTCTTTTTGTCGGTTTTCCTTCGGATTTTTTCCTTCGGTTTCGCTGTGAGTAAATGCTTGAAGATGGCAATAGTGGCGGTATAGCGGATTCAGTTTTTGCCATATTTGCCTGATCAGTCGAATCAGGATCGCTGCCCTTCTCGTGTCACTGAACTAGAAAACGTCACTTGGTAATTATAACCCATAGTTGTTTGTTCCTGTTGAGCGTGGCCGCGGCCGAAAGGGGACAGGGAAAATTAACCTTAAGCGACGCAGATATGTATTTTTCGCACATATTTCTGTGAAAATACATGTATACGTGACAATGGCTAGATTACCACTGTGGGCGTCGTCATTATCTCCAGTGAACAATATACCGATCATCAACATGCCACCTCGGTGAGAAAGTTACGTTTAGGACAAGCGTTCACTATCAGAACCTAACTAATAGACGATTGACCCTAGAAGTGGCTATTGATAACAAACTCTATCAGTTATATTTGTATCGTCAGAAAGGTGTCTGTACGTCAATTTACAAATTAGTTAACCTCGGCGACGGTGGCGACGCTGACGAGGAGCGGGAGGAGCTCACATGCTAGACCTTCATCTAGTCGCATAGGCGCAGCAGTTTAGCAAATGGATAGAGACCGGGTACAAACTAGCTGTACCTATTTGTATTCACTGTGCTTGTTCCTGTTTGGTATGTACTCGTACAACGAGTTCGTGGTTCATATCAGAGAAACGCTAAAATAGATGAGGGAAAATTCAGTGAGAACAAGAGGAAGCTAAAATAGAGATTCATTGGGGATAGGTTGGGTCTCGGCGACAGCTGAGCGGCGACGTCTACGTAAACCCACAAAACAGCAAAAACTCAAACCGTTTGGCGATCTTACGCTGTTCCTTAAGCCAAGCAGACGGAAAAGAACACAACTATAACTGGTCTATGGGCGATAAATGTGTGGACAATGGACACGCCATCATCGGCCTCTTGAGCTTTTAAACCGCTGATAAGCGGCAGGCTTAGGCCTAGGCAGGCCTAGGGCAGGCTATACGTGGAGGTAGTGCCGTTAAAGTCACATTGATAGTTACTGTAGCCAGTTACCAAGATTCGAAACAAGAGGGAGACTACCTCAGACAAGTAAGTCATCGTTACTTTCCTCGATAGCCAACGCTGCCTTTTCATAAATTGACCATCAAGCGCTTGGCATGCTCAACGCTGTCCAGTGGGGCGACAGCTATGTTTACTAGACGCCAAAGTTAAACCTGCTGCCGAAGCATGGCTCACACATACGTTGATTTCAGCAGCCGAGTGTAGATTAGCTATTTGACATCCAGAGTGAAACGTCCCCGCAAAGACAGGTGCGCTGTCGACGCGTGAACAACATGATTACCTACCAACACGCACGAAGACGCATAGGCAAATGAAGCAAAGCAGTAGCGTCGGCATGAGGCGTGGCCAGCGTGCATGAAACTGCGACAACGGCCTGTCTCGACAGGGCCACCGTTTAAATAATGGCAGTCGTACTGGATTGGGAGCGTCCTGGGCCCAAAAGGGAACCACAAAATGTAATCCCTTCGATTACAGATCAGTATATCAAGACACTTGTAAGCTGCTAAATGAACTATACTCTGGGAGCGTGACTCTGGATGACGTGGTCGATGGGGGTCGCGAGTGCCAACGGACGTTTCATCCAAAACGTAGTTTTTTCATTGCATCTGGGAGAACATATTTCATTTAGAGAGATGTCGTCTTAATTTAACACGGTTCTATACACTACCACGACCATTCGATAACAATAATACGCTGTTCTGATCATAGAAAGCCTAAATCGATTTTGCATTGTATAGTTAACGTGTTTTTTTTGTCGTTGAAATGGAGCAACTGACCGGATCTACAATCTCAGCTGTTAATATTGTTGTTAAATTTATAGCGATTATTCACGTCGGAATGATGAAATGATCGCACACACGTCTCACGTCTGAGTCGCTCTGGGAAAGCACGTACTCTCCCCTGTAACTTATGGATATTATACTATGGTTGTCGATCATAGCGGTTCGGTTACCCGCTGCATTTGCTATACATAGTAGGACTTTGAGCGTGTAAACTAGTCGTCGTCTTACCTTCGCAATCGTTCTCAGCTACTTAGGGTAAGTTCTAAGTAATAAGAAAAATTGAACAGAGGCGCATTGATGCCATCCTGCATCTACGAAAATGAACTTTCAAACCAATCTAAAGAGAAATATCGGAACAAAGGCGTACTTTGTTTCCTCCACCATGAATATACCCACCAATAACACCAGGATAGGGTTTTTTTTCACGCGCCTGCTTTGCCCAGTTGCCTTTGACATTACTTTGGGACGAAAGGCTCTCACATTCAGATTTGATGCTTTCCGTTTCCAAAGTATCTTCTATTTGGCTTGAGTTCGAACCGCCAGCGCCGGGAGCGCCTGTAAAAACAGATCGAGAATATGGTAAGAATAAAGGAAAGTAATGTTAATCAACAGTTTCACTTATGCCCCCACATATATTGAATATGAGTGCGAAAAAAAAAAAGTAGATGACACCATCATATAATCATCTATAAACTTTCGAGCGTAACCTGCACTCGCTGAAATAGTTCTGGTAACCGGAAAAAACAACAGACCGAACGGGAAAAAGAATACGTGTATGCAAACTATTCTGTTTGGGGTAAAATACTCTTACCGACGCAATTACTTACGCCATTACAGCGACTTTTACCCTCGTGTCCACAAAAAGGAAACATTATACTCCAAGTGCTAGTTACCGTTCTAATGTAGTCCTTAAATTCTCGGCAACATATTGAAAGGCCTAAGCTGATAGAAACAGAAGGCATATTCGGTGCGCGGTTTCCCTGGACTAATGTTGAACGTTTTCTCATAAACAACTGACACACAAATATACGAACCGGGTGAGCATGAATTTGGGGGCAGGGGCAAGTTATTTTCCGACACGGGCGGATGGTATGGCTGGAAACCCGATTGTGCCACTGGCGTCCATTGGCGATGGTAACCTGAAAAGTGGGCATTGAAAAGGCGATGTGTCCATAGTCATTGCAACAGTAAAAATAAAAAACAAAAAAACGTTTAGTGAATGAAATTTGTTTGACTGAACAAATCTATGGTTTTATAGAAGAGGCTGAGCCGAGGTATCTTTTTGAGTATTCGTTAGAAATGTTAGTGGACGAGACTGTGGGTCAGGGTAACCCAGGCGACGGCTACCGTACTTTGATTCAATTATGAGAAGCTGAGATGAACGACTTAGCAGAGGATAAGCATCTAAGTGTTATATTTGTAAATGCGCGTCTTATGGTATTTTAACCGAAATAGTAGGACTTATCGAGCCTATACAATTTAACATTGATACACGTTGATATAAAGGCAGATCTTATAGGAATCACTGCATGCTTTTCACCTACATGACGCGCTGATAGGGGAATGCGGCGACAAGGGCGAACTGTTGCTCGCCTGATTGAAACTCTCCGCTGGCGTACTACTTGCCGATAGAAGGCCTGAAAACATGAAACATATTCGAAATTAGTGAAATCCCTTCAGCTCCTGTCTCAATCCCGCTAAACTAGTACAAGCTCACAATATAAGGTTGATGTCTTATTTAAGCTAGCTTATTACTACATTGCGTACCAATCGTGATAGAGTTTATTTATATTACTTTACTATATATTACTACTACATTACATTACAAACCTTTGATCTATCGGAATCATACTTCGAATTTCGTTCAGAATTTTACTAGCTAACTATATTAAGGGGACACAATCCGGCTATGGGTTCCTATTCCGCTCTCTCCAGAACCATGTCTCTCTGAATTATGTCTCCATAGACACTGCATTCGTCCTTCTCCCGTCACTTCGAAATATACAGAATTAAGAAGAGTCTGACTCAGCATAATTTAGTCTTCTAGTTCTCTATTATTGAAGTCAATAACCCTCTTGTGTTGTTTCCTTGTTGAAGACTCGTGTAAATGATTTAACGTGTTGCGCAGTGACGGAAAATTTCTCATTGTATTGTCAGATGCAAAAACTTCAACGAACTTTAAATAAACTACCCTTTCCGTTTTCTCCGATAATTATCTTAATCTTGCCCTTAATTATCGCAGGGAGTCTGACGAGATCAGCTCGTCGAATGAGCGGTTTGTTTCTGATGTCCACTGCGATGCATATATAAGAGACCTGCTTTTTTTTTAGACGGTGCCGATAAACAGAACACATAAAATCATGGAATACGTGTAGTGTTGACAGAAGCATAATAACTGTCTTCTCTTCTATGTGACTATCTTCTAGCGGGGAAGCAGGCTCTTCGAAAAGACACAACTCCCTATTATTATATAGTTCGGAAAACATAGTTCTATGTCAAACAAATAAAAATTTTTCCTTATGCGTACCTCTTCGATGACACAGCGTAGGTAATAAATATTACATTTTTGATTAAAAAAAAAATCGGTATTCGGGATTTTATTTTTCGGAACATGGCCAAATGAATTACGGTTTTTTTTACCCCCCATAGCCGCCCTCTCCATGAATCTCTGCGTTCACCTAACCGTAAAACGATCACGTGGCCGCGTCAAATGCTAGCGTGGTAAAAACAGTCCCGGATAGACCCTGGACAAACTGAATCTGATCAGGCCCTCGCCCATTCGTTGATATGAGTGACTTTCCCTATCGAGCATTATGCTAGCTGGATGCTCGCTACCTCCACACTGCGACGCATAGAGTTACAGACCGACCCACCATTCGGTGGTTCGATCTCCGTGGCAACAGTCATGGAGGCTTCGTTTTTGTGAGCAGTTCGACAGTTTACCACTAGATAGCTATTCTTGTCGGCGGCTACTATTTGCTGTAAGGAAGACCCGCAGGGAACCATCGTGGGGAGCCCTGCCTGACCTTTGGCTTGAACGCTCAGCGGGGGAGTATTCGAGATGCACGAGATAGTGCCGACGCCGGAGACACTGCACATGTTAAGGGAGACAAAGAGAGGGGAAAAGAAAATGTCTGCTATAGATATCTGTCTGCTAACGGACAGAACCAAGCCGTTGCCGACTAAGACATGAACTAAAAGAATCGCGCCACGGGGCGGCGTTTTTGTCTTTTCCTTTTTTAACAACGAGGACAGCAGCCACCAGCGTCACCACGGATAATGAAACGCCTCTCGGCGGTTCGCCGTGGGTAATGGCAGAAGCGCTTCGCTTCTGTAAACGTTCCGAACCGCACGCTTACTTAGATCAAGCAGCAATAGCGTCATCGACTTCTGCGATGATTTCTTTGTTCCTCGCTCACGCTCACTCCCAGACGGGTGAGCTAGTTCCCCAGACCTGTGCGTTGCCTCCCTCGCCGTACAAAATGCGTGACTGTCCTCTTTCGACGCAGTCAGCATGTGCGGCTGCTATAGGAGCAGCTATTGCTGCTAAGGAGACGCCAGTGTAGCCTCACCGCTTGCAGCGCACAACGGCTTTCGCTTAAATGGGAACAGTCAATAAGTGTTCGCCCCGCTGCCATCGGTTGCATAAGTTTTGGCCACGTTTAGCCACCACAAACATAATTATTTCAGTCGCTGCGGCGGGGCGCCTGCAGCGATCATGTCGTTGTAATCATGTGGCTCAGACCCGTCACCATCCATTGGTCGGATCCATCTGTTCGTGTGTCCGATCACGGATCAGAGATCACTGATGTACGGCGCTGCTACTGCTGCTGCTGACCTGGGCTGCTCATTCGGCTGCCGTTTCAGCGCCAAGAAGCCGGAGAAATGGTTGCGCGGGCGGCTTGGGGCTGCAGAGCATCAACGTCGCCTTGTCTGCAGTGATCAGATGCGATCCTTGCTAGCCTCATTGATCATCTATGAGGCCACTTTTCAAAGTCTCCCCAACAGGCTTCACTGATAGCACAGCAACGGCGTCAGCAGAAGTAGCGGAAACAAGACTGGCTGCTTCGACTGTGTGATGTTTTTTTGACAACCTCGCGCGTCGGAGACGAAAAAGTAAGAAAGAGAGGGCTGTCGAAGCAGCTAGATATATAGTTCTTCTACTTTTATTTACAAGTTTGCTTATGCCCTATCTATTTATTTACAAGAAAACCAAATACAAGATGCAAATCACTACACAAAGACCGAAAATATATTGCTTATCATTTTTATATACTGAGCGTAATAAGTTGGGCATATGTAATAATGGCAGGTCCCAGTGCGGCGGTACCAGGGTAGCGCAGTATCTGTAAAACGCCCAATTGATTACTGAGATCGTATGCAAAACCATTTTACTTTACTCGACGCATCGCGGCGTCAATTAGATACGCGATCTGTCCTTAAGGAACCCTCGGACGAATAGGTACAGAACGTTAAGGACATAGAATTAATAACCAGTACGCTGTTACTAACAAAGTTATCCATTAGGCAGGCTTATGATAGAACTGTTGTTTGTATAACAGAATCTGGTAGGGGTCAATCGTCCCGTCGGGTTGGATGGCACATGGCAATACCCAGGCGTCAAACAAACAAAGAAGCGCTTGGCTGGACGGCAACGCTATCGATACGTCGGGATTCTTAGCGTCATATCGTGACAGAAAATATACCTCGCAGATCAAATATATCGTGGAACCCTTTTTTCGTATGTTGTGGTAAAAATCGATCTCGTATGCCATCATTGCTCTCAACTCACTGCCTCAAACAAGAACTCGGCTTTCAAACAACTTCCGAAAGTCGAGTAACCTTTTTAGCTTTCTTATGTCCAGGATCTGAAGTCGCCTGCTGCTGTTGATGATACTACCCCATTTATCAATAATATTTTGTGTCTAATATTTTCCTGCCTGTCGCAGACGGAGAATTGAAATCGTGGAGATTCACTGAGATTTCCAATTCGGACCAGCCATTGCTTACATGGGTCGATTTTTGCTTAACCCTATCAGTGACCATGTCTTCCACTACAACTACGGCCACCGGTTCGTATAACCATTGACACCTGCTGCCTTTCGTCATTTTCAGCTATAGATAGTTCTCGGCCTGACAGGAACGGTCTCTCTAGAAAGTGCCAAACGGATTCTCCTTCTTCTTTGATTTAGAGCGAATAAAAAAGAAATGGAAAAAGATATAACGCTCAGGTAGAGGTGGGGTTGAAAAGTTGGCTACATGTTTTCAGGGATTTGTTACTGCCAAATTTTGCCGGACGAAGGACGCGTCCGCCGACGGCTAATTCCTGCCGTTGCCTTGCTTCTGCCTCGCTGTGACAGATATCTTATGTGTCTAGCCCTTATCATCCCGATCGCCACATGTGGGCCTGCCATCACAGCAGACTGAATAAATGATGAATGAGCATTACCGGGCGTTACGTCAGCTTTATAGTCTTTCTGTCGTCGGCGTTACTGCTATGCTTGTTCATTGCTGGATGCTCATTTGCGGCCGCTGAAACTGACTGACCTAGATGGTTCATTTTGCTTTTAGACAGCCGGGCGCAGAAAGGTATAAACAGACACATAAGGACCTTACTTACTATAGCTAAGCTGTGTCCTTATTTGAATAGATAACAACAATATCTAGACGTAATATTGGCTCAAAATAGAGAAAAATACTTAGCCGTTAGGCTACCTGTTTCGAACGCCAGATTTGCGCTCTCGTAGCAATTTAATAAGCGAATGTACATAGAGAAAACACGCAGCAAATAGAATGATTCGATTGGTGAAAACATTTAGTTCTATGCAGTAGTAGCAGGTCATGGCTGATGACGCTCTTTTGGAGTATATATATATATATATATATATATATATAGGTACATTATTTCCATAGGTACGAACAGGGTTGAAATTTACCATTAAAGGAGATGTCATCATTTAGCTGTTATCTTTCTCAACAACCCGCATATTAAGTAGGCCTCTTAGCCTACTGATTACGTTCTTGAAGTAACGACATAGGTAGCAGTTCATGGCACTGTGAATGAATACACATATATTTGTTTTTGCATTATCTAATAACTACTGCGTTTTTATCTGATTCAAATATATGGCGGTAAACCATGTACGCAAAAAATGAACGGTCACGTCAACAGTGAAAGTTTATGGAAAATCCGCCATCTAGTCAAGCGTGTTTTGGTACGAATCATATATACGTCGAAACTCCACCACTTCACATGTATCATACTTAACAAGGACGAAAACACACTGTACATAGATAAACTGTAACGCTACGAAGTCTTTTGACCGCTCTCAACGCTCGACTAACCTTTTACTAAGACTGGTGCTCTCCGTGACGCAGCCGTCTGCTTATGTCGCCGTATCTCGTTTGTTTTTTTAAACGTTTGGCGCGCATAAGTTTAGCATAGCTTTCCGCTTTCCCTCCTACTTCCCATAAAAGCTAGACACCGTTCAATTTTGAGTTATGCATACGTGATACAATGCGGTGCACACTTAGATATTCGTGCGCCTCTACGTGTGTGTCTGCATGTGTGTGTGCATGCACTTATGCTGAATAGCACCGCGATCTCTCTCTCTCTCTCTCTCTCTCTCTATATATATATATATATAGAGAGACATATATATATATATATATATATATAGACAGATAGAGGGAGATAGATAGACAGATAGAAATAGTTACTTAGCCAGTACCGAACAGTTCTCATCAACGAGTCGAATCACCGCTGCCGTCATTGCGCTTGAATAGTTAACCAATGAACTTAACAGGGCAGCAACTGAAAATGAGCTGTCCACTAGCGAAAGAAAAGGTCTGTAGCAAAAAGCGTGGGGCGCCGGCACGATAGCGAACAGGGAATAGCAGTCACACCAACAGCTATGGGGCAGTCGCAGAAGATGGCGATGCCGCTGCGCCAGCAGCAACAGAAGTCGATGAAGAAAAAAGCTGAAAAAGAAGAAGAGATTGCTATAGAATCCTACCGCGACGATTTTACGAGCTCACTTGAGCGTCGGCCGCGACGACGCCGATCAACGAAAGCCAACAAGACCAGCTTTGTCCATCACCAATGTAGCGATGACTACGTGAAGGCTATCTCACTGACCGATCATGGCAGGTAGTCACTGGTTTCCGAGTGGGGGGAATTCACGAACAGATCCGCGGCGTCGACTCAACTCGAAACAGCGAGAAATTTCGCGTTCGGGATTGACGCGTCGACGCACGCGTGGACGGATGGCCAACGCGGGGCGGGCAAAATTGAAGAACGCAAGCGATTCGAACGGTTACCGCGACCAACCACGTCAATAGAAACAACGGTGTCAGTGGCTAAATTCACTGAAAAGAGAGGTCCTTAGCCATAACAAGCTCCGACTTGTATGCAGCAGCGGTATCTTATTGGGCCTATGATGACAGCTAGGGACGCTTGCTGTCAGGCGAGCTCCGTAGGTAGGTATGCAAAAGAAATAGGCACTGAATAATTAATATATTTATCATAATAACTAATTAAGCATGGTTACAGTAAAAAAAAAAAAAGAGTGAATCTAACCTCGATCATATACGGCAGCTTCGTACATCCCTTTCCAGTAAAGGGCAGTTGTCGACGACACAAAAATTGAGCATTTTAGTCCACCTTTCGTCGGCAATTCAAGGCGAAATCAATGAAAAATTGTATCGACATTGCGTCCCCTGATTTTGGGCCGCAAAAACATGTCAGTCACGTTAAGTTTGTCCGGCCCGTTCTTTAGTTATTTATTTTTGTTTAACAAAGAACTATAAGAATTACACAGCATTACATTTAGATAAAGAAAAGCAATGAGTAGCTTTTTTTAGCATTCTATAGTTTTAACCCAAATGGGCTATGCTTATTTTGGGATCGAAAAATTCAATTTTTCATTACCTAATTTATTCCAGCGCCCCATATGTAATGCCCAAGTTTGAGCTTACATAACGAAGAACATTCTGTTTTGATGCACTTATAACAAAACGTATCAATATGTTGGGCTCTGGGCCTTCCGACAAATTTACATTCGAATGGTCCTGGGTTCTAATCCAACTTTCTTAGGCTCCTCCCAGGCGACATTAAAGCATACTATTATTCAATTATTTGATCACAATCCCAGCCAGCCAATGGCAAAATAGATCAAACCTAATCGGCATCATTGCCTTTGTGTATTATAAATCCGCCATCAGCTAACAATGGCGTGACTACACCGACCTGACGACCGCCGCCGCCGCCGCCACCGCTGCTGCTCAACGAAATCAATGCAGATCGTACGTGCGCTTGCGTTTAGGACACAAGGCACCCTGCTACCTTCAACTTATAGCATTGGTGATATCGAACAAACTTTGACAGTGATTCATTGTAAATTTCTTTACAAGAAGAATCATGCAGATGCATGAGAGCAAGAGGCAATTTTAGATACTCGTTTCCTAAACACGACCAAGAGCTACAATGGATACAAGTTTAAAGAGGCGATTTACCTATTTAGTCAGAGATTTTGCTTTATTGGCCTTTTTTCGACGTTTTACACTCGTATAGCTCTTTTCCTACCGTCACTGTCTATCCTTGTATCTATTCGCGCCGCAATGCACCTCGGCCAAATAAGCTGCATTTCCCGTATGCATCTGGCTTAACTATTGCACAATGCCGCCACTTGAGACTCATTCATTAATAACAACAAAGGGATATTTTATACATCTTGGGTATTTGGACGGCTTTACAATGAAGCTTCAGCGCCAACTAGGTGGCTCCATTTTAGATAATTCACCCCAAAAAGTCATTATTTAAACTATGTCCTCTCTAAAAACAGCCAAACTAAACATCTCAGCTCTTGTACGCTGCATGATGACATTGAGCTATGGCCTTTTCTCTGACGATGTAAAATATGGGTCTATGAATGGTTCGCTCCGGTAGTTCACAGAAACTAGGCCTTCCTTCGAGAAGAGTGAGCCAGCTCCGAGCCTTCGCTGTCCCAGGTTCCACATCGCAGTTACCGACGACGAAATGAGCAGCTTGAACGTAAGCGGGAAAGAAGAAAATATCAAGGGAAAGCGAAAGAATGAAGGAGAGTGCGCGACGGCCGAAGGAGTGCCACTCCGGGAGCCCGGGCTTCATTCCATAAGCACACACACACACACACACACACACACACACACACACACACACACACACACACACACACACACACACACACACACACATACATACACACACACACACTCACACACACACTCACACACACGCATTGATAGATACCTAAAGCGTCCTAGAAGACTCACGTTCAGTACATGTAGGGGTGCATAGCCCGAGGCGCTAGCCCCTGTAGCAACGACTAGCCAACCAATACAGCTCAGCTCTGCGCATTATGCTTTCGCCGCTCGCCCCCTAAACCAACTTTCGATCTGCTTGACAGGTTCTGGAGGTGGCGCTCCCTGCCAGCCCATATTTCATAATAGGAGTCGCCGGCTGGGAAGACGGGGCAGCCAAAAGACAAAGGAGCCGGAGACGCGTTCAGGCTGAATAAGGGCAATCGGACGAAATGACAAAACGAATAGTCATCTTGGCCCGTCTGTGCAAGGGCTGCGTACTCAAATACTTCGGACACAATATATCGGTATTAGTTATTCAAGCGATTAGTTAGAAGAAGTACAAACTAATGGAAAGAGGAAAACGCTGTTTGGAGAGTGTCATGCAGCTAATAGAATGTGTATGTACATCTTGTTCGACACATGTAAACGATTTAATATTAGAGCAGTATCTCGAATGATTATGATGTAGAACGACGGCGGAAATTTGTGCCAATGTGCCAAAATGTAAACTTGTCCACAGTTAGAGGAATTTCGCAGTTCATTGAAGCAACAACGGTCTTAGTTTTCTAAGAACTTTTGTAACGACATTTCGATGTTAACGTTTGGGCGAAAAGCAAATTGAAGGTCTCTGGCGTTGTTGAAGCAGTGGCTTTCATGATAGGTGTTCTCGTCCCTCTCGGCTAGCTCAACTCAATTGAGCAACACATTAATCTGCATAGAGTATTCGTTTACGGGAAAAGTCATCTTGTAGAGAAAGGATATTCCGATAAAACAGAAATAAGCACAACCAGAGGCCGAGGTTGAGTTGGAGTGACGCTGCTGCTATGTGTCTGTTAGAGGGCAAACCTGAATTAAGACGACGAACCAATTCGACCGAAGCGAAGTAACGGGAGCTTCGGTGACGGGTTTATGACTGTGCGGAGTGTCAGGCCTGGTTCAACCGGATCGAGAACTCACGACTACTTTCTACTCAGATAGCTGCCTAGCGAGAAAGGTAGGTAGGCGCAGGCTGCATAGGGTAGGCGCAGGCTGCATAGGTCGCTGTCCCTGCACCGCACAGTAGTGGCATTGGAGCGCAATAGTAGCAACTTGGCAGTTCAACCAACGGGTCGGACGCTACCTTGCAGACGACGCGCGTTGCATACGACTAGCAGCGGTGAAGCGACCCGATCTCCCTCCAGCCGGCTACTGCGAGTGGTTACTTGGCGTTGCCTTGTCTTCCTGTTGTAGACATATATAATGCCATGCTATTATTATGGTCGGACCGTATGTGAACGTCGTATTGTGTACACTGTGCTGTCCTCAGATCGCATAGTACGATGGTCTGCATGGCGTTTGGCATAGCTTTATCGACCTTGTATGAGTAATGACCGTGTTAGTGGCACGATGATTTTACTAGTTGTGAGCGAGCGTTCCAACGCGCGCTATAGAGAAATCTATAATACCTTGTCGCACAATCATGAGGATACGGACGTCGTTTTTGTTGCATCTGCTACCAGCACGGCTGGCTGGAGGATCTTGGGCTACAATAGATTATATAGGAAGAACTTTCTTCCATAGCAAACTTATAGCAGCGTCGACACAACCGGGATGCAGTTAGAAGAAAAGGCAGGTCGCATGCGTCTGTTTCATATAGCACCATGAAACTGTTTGAGCTGTAGCTGTTAGGACACCCGGCGTCTTCCTAAGCTACTTCTATAGGTGAATTCGTGGCAATGTCCATTTTAGCGTCGATGGGTACGAAAGCGGTAAAGCAATGAGAAAATCCTCTCGCTGTCGAATAACAAAAAGGCTACGTTGAATATCCACTATGTTGTTAGTCCATTTTGGCGATGCTAGGTCCTATGGGACACGGAGAAGACTCACAGCTTCTGGGTCTGCCGCTGGACTGGTGTCGGGTGAGGCCACAAGTTCTCTAGCTCTAACCAGCCAAATCGACAGGTTACTCGGCGATAGGACCGATCTGTCGAGCGGTACTAAAGCACTTCTATATAAAGACACAACTCGACATGATACCGTGTCGTCAACCAACGATTGCAACTTTTTACTGTGAACATCTATCTGTACGTATGAATATCTGTTTCGCTTGTGGCTCACAATACTCACTAGATGTGGCGCGCAAATTAAGCCAATTTCCAAAGCCAATTATATTGGTAGAGTGGAGAACCACGGTGGCCAAGACCACTTTCGTTTTTAGATGTTTATAACCGGTGCAATAACATGATCCTATGCGCCAATTCTTCTTGCCTACGCGGCCTGTCGGTTCTCCGGAATTGGACAATAAATTGAAGTTATGCTAATTAGAGTGAACCTTCTTGATGTAGGTGTACATATGTGCGCGTGTGTATGTACCGCGTGCGCGGCAGTAGCTATATCGATCTGTTGTCCAGTGCTAATCTTAATTTCGAAAAAATTCGCGCGCATCCACCTTGTGGTTCTTTTTGCCCTTTGCTTCCCTTTACAACCTTAATTCTAGGTCAATGTACAACGAAGTGGCGCACGCAATCGCATGTACACTACTTTCGACACGTTCTAACGCGTTTACCTATATGCTACAAGTAAGATTGTTGATGAAACGTTCGTTATTCAATCAAGATGCATATATTATCGCCTCGCTAAATAACAACAACAATAATAACAATACGAGCTGCAATTTGTGAAGAAATAGAAACTTGTTAGCGACAGAACTTCAAAGAGTCCTCAAACAAACATTGTCGCAAATTCAGTTACACCGCGGTATTTATTTCCTCATGAACCATTGCAACATGAACAGTATTGAAATCACTTAGCAACCGACTTTCATGGCGTATTGCTTAGCAGGGACTTTTATCGAAGCGATGAGCATATAAAACATTAAAGCCAGAGACCTTTTCACTAAAGCAGATGGATCAAAGCTTCATCGAACCGATCGGTCCCGTACTTCACTATTCTGTTGAACCGTAACAGTGCAACCGGCGTCGCATAGCGCTTTCCAAATTGCCCTGGAGGTTTTTCAGTGACGGGTACATATATCAACAATATATTTATTATATAAAGTAAACTAGAAAGGGCATGACCTCGTAATAGCGTCGTAATACGTCGCGCCGCGGTATTTGCAAATGAAGTTTGTTTAGTATCAATGACACCTGCTAGATCTATTCCTAAAATAGGGGTCTCTGTGCTTGTGATATGAGAGATGCCCCCTATGGGATATTTGTTCCCTTTTTTGCTGAAGCTTTTTGTGTTATATGCATGCATAGATTTTCGTTGTGGAACTAGGCACTATTAAATAGGTCTTATTCAACAACG
Source organism: Varroa jacobsoni (assembly GCF_002532875.2). NCBI lineage: Eukaryota > Metazoa > Arthropoda > Arachnida > Mesostigmata > Varroidae > Varroa > Varroa jacobsoni. The sequence goes on along the minus strand of NW_019214041.1, from coordinate 142,330 downwards.
ACCCAACGGTGTTCATCGCCTGTTCACCTTCGACCATGGCCACAGCTACCAATAGGTCTTCGGATGGATTCTGCTTATGTTGATGCCACCCAAAGCCTTATCAACCGCAGACTAGTATTGGTTAGCCACCAATCAAAGAAACCAAAAAGAGATCAAGATGGAGACGCAAACGGAATCGGCGTGCTATCTGTAGATCGTTGGACCGATCGTTTCGTTAGGAAAATACATCTGACCGGCATGGCCGCATTTCTCGCTCACCGGCCACTACGAGGACATCGAACTGGTAGCTGTTCGCTAGTCGGCTAAACAGGAGATACTCAGGAATCTGTTGTTAGTCTTCCGGGTTCAGTTCTGCGAAGCGCAGTCTTCAACTTGCAGAATGGATCATCGTGGTTGCTCCCGCCGTTCCTGTTGCGCTGATGGTTTCCCTCCATAGAGAGACCCGAGTGTACAAAGGCACACAAACACATTCACCGACAGAAAAATACATACACGCCCACACATACATGCAGAAAGAAAGAACAGGTTCCGCCTTTTGCTGTTACGATGGTGGCGTTCGCATTGTTTTGGTTACGGGATCATCAATGCCCCTAAACGTGTGTTATCCGATCAGCGCGCTGTCGTTCTCTTTTTGTGCTATTATCTTATGTAATATTCGTTTGAACATTTTTAGCTTTTTACATTATCCGTCGGAACCAACAGTCGTACAGGTTCGGAACTCTGTCGAGTCTCCTATGTATAGCGCTAAATCGTAAACAGTCTCGTTTTAAGGTTTCAACAATCGAAGGTATTGAAAAGATCACGACGAGGATAATCACTGTTGCTACATAAATGTTGACACGTATATCCATATGTCAAACAATGCATATTGTTAATTTCGACGGAAGAGAAATTGCCATTAAGAACGTGCGGACTAAAACAAAATTCTATTTCAGAGAGCTTGTGTGTACTTTCAGCGGTGCACTTAGTCTATGTAATATAAGCTGCTGTCTTAATGCTGCTCCCTATAGTCAGTGTTCGTTTTAGAAATAATATGGGAACAGCAGTTCGCAGCACAGATCTCGGTTTACTCATTTCTGGCTTCCTAAGTTTAGCTGGGGTCTGCCTTTATGCTAGGCGTCGATAGTACTAGTGGCGGCAGGCAATAGGTCCTACTTGCATTCATAGTATGATACACACACATATGTACACACGCGTAAAGGAAGGAAGTAAGACAAGGCAAGGCAAGGTAAGGCAAGGAATAAGGGATGAAGACCAGGGTTCCGTCTGGCTGGACCCAATCGTCGACACAGAAGTACCTCTGCTGCCTGGGCTTAGATACATCCATACACCAACGTTGCTCACAGACACAGTGTACTTACATTGCATACGAACACACACACACACACACACAAATATATATATATATATATATAGTACAAGGATGCATAGTAAATGGGTATCGCATAGGTGCGCAGTGTTCTCCGTGCGCGCGTCTCCATGTTTCTGGTGATGATGGCGACTGTAGGGTGCCGCTGAGAAAGCAGGCATGTGCTGTGTTGAGACATATAATAGCAACGGTGGTAACAATGTTGGTCGAAGTAGGATCAGTGAACTGGTGCTGCTGGGTGGGTACATTAGGAAATCGCATAGCTCATTGCATGTCCGGTACTATCGTAGCCCTATCCTGGCCTGAAGGCCAAGCAGGCGGAACCCGGGTACCTGGCATCCGGTAGGCTAATGCTATTGACGCTGCTGTTGAATCGTCGCTGCAGTCCTGCTTGCTGCTGATGGCAACGCTGAGCCGCTGTCGCGCAGCCCCACCAGGGGACCAAGCGGGACGCCAACGAACAACGGCGAAAGCGACAACAACAACAACAACCCAGAGGCATACTTACACAGCCTGGCTCGCAGGCAGGCAGACTGGTTTGCTTGCTGAGTGTTAGGCAAGTAAGTAAGCAAGCATACGAACTGCCGGCGCGGCAGCAACAAACGACTAGAGGTGAACATGGATGGATCGAGACGCACGAGAGAGCTATGGCTGCTAGCAAGTCGCTAGTCTCGAAGATTTACAACTTTGCTACGGGCAGCAGCGGCAGCCAGAGGATCGGCAGAGCAGCACGGTGCCGCGCCGGTTCACGGGGACGATCGACGGCTTTCTAACAACCAACACCCAAGCAACCGACTGCTGCCTTACTCCTGACTAGTTTTCTTCCATCTACCCAACTGCTACTCATGTCACTACCCAGCAAAACTCAGTCAGCAGCTCCTCATAGCAGCCGCGGTTGTTAGTCTTGCCAGTTCGGCTACGTGTTCTCGACGAAGGCTGCAGCCGAGTCTGCTGAGACAGCCTACGGTGCTAAGACGCAAGCATGTGTCTAGTGTGTGTGCCTCCCTAGTTTGCTTAGGCCTTGGCCTGGACGATGCCGCCGACGGCTGAGCCATTCAGCCGGCTTAGACAGAGCCCGCAGTAGAAGCGTATCTATGCAACCGCAGCAGAAGTACAAGTTTCGCGCAGAGGACGGAATACTGCATCGACAGAAGGGAATAGGACGCCAAGTAGGGAATTGGAGGCGGCGACTAAGAAGGACAAGAAGAAGAAACGTGAATCGATGTTGCTGTCTTGCCGATTGGTAACACCCAGTAATCATGCATGTAATCTGTGTCCCGGAGGCAGAAACGTACTTCGGCAAGATATGACCGAGTGTACAGATCTGTTGGGTATGCTTCGGTTGTTTACTTCCGACGAAGGTCGACTGAGTGTAGTCTCCGGCTTCGTATCCCTGCGGACTCTAACAGTCAGAGGCTCTCTTGAGTTTTTTTTGGAGCCATCTAGAGCGTGGCAGCCGCTTCATAGAGCGCCAGAGCACTAGCCGGAGTCAAGCGTCTCGAACGCTAGAATTTTATTCATTCGTGAAGTTGTGGCTGGACAGTCGTGAGATCGACCCGGTCCTGCTAAATCGTTCATCTATATGATGGCGGAATACAGTTTAATAGCCGTCATCGTAGACGGCATACGATTTAGATAGATTGGCAGATCGTAAGCCGACTCGAGAATGTCGTACCGCCCTTATAGATGTATTTCCAGTGTTGTTTTCTCTTCCTTTGGCTTTGAATCTCTCAAATTGGAGCGCCCAGTAGCCCAGATCCGTAGGCTATCACTGCAAAACTTCATGGACCACTGCTGCCACAATTCATCCACTTATCCTTCTGATACCCAGTAGCAGAGCTTAAGGTATGGTCGTGGCTGTACCCATGGCGGAGACCTCATCGGCATTTCAGAGGTGGGCTGGACGATGCGAGCACCCCACTCACAGCCGTCGACCCGCTGGCGCACCCCTGACGAAGACGATTGGTTGAATAGGCCACATTCTGATCAGGACCAGGATCGCGGCGAATTGCTTTACTAGCATTGTAGTTGCTGCATTGTATGTGTATAGAGCTCTTTAGCGGAACGGTGTTCGGTTTGCTGGGTAGACCGGTGGCGATGGTTAGACCATTACGCCAGTAACAACAGCTTCTGCAACTTCTTCTTTTGCCGCCAGAACTAGCGCCATAGAATGTATATAGAATATACACAGGACACAAAAAGGGGTAAGTACATTCCAATATACACATGCGTATAATCCTCGCCGTATTTAGCCGCCTCTGGTCAGCAGCAAATGCTCGCTGCACTATCGCACAGGGCCTACCCCATCACTACCTTCCCGTTTGTCGGCCCGTCCTTTGTCATCCTACTGCCACCGTTCCTGCTGTTGCTGTTATAATAGGAGCAGAACACTTACGACGAGATGTGGCCGGTTGCGTCGCGCAATAGATCCACGGCTCCCGCACTCACTCATAGCGGGACTGAGCGCGCGGGCCAACGATGTATTCGCTATTCGTCTATACTTCGAGGAAATAATCGACATAGCAGATGAATTGGACACAGATGATGAACCTTATCAGATAGACTAGTTTACAGAGACGGATCAACAGACAAACATACCTGTCCTGCCAGACACCAGAATACACTGTGTTTGTGCAAGGCTCACAAAGAGCTAGGACGTCGCCGGGTCAGCGAATAACATAGTGGAAAAAGACATCACAGCTTCGAGGGGGTGGCTGGCTGGCTGGCTGGCCAGCGATCAGTGGCAACGAAGACCGATACTATATATCATGGTCGATGGACAGTCGATGATCAGCGACCACAGTAATGGAATCGGCTCCGACAACCGGATTCGCCATCATTCAGACTGGAGCAAATGACGTAACAGGCTCATCAGCAGCGTCCACTTTTAAAGCTCGAAGACGTTTGATATGCGGTTGCTTCCAGAAATAACATTTTGTATGTTTTGCATACCTGTTTCTCTATCTGTGTGCCTGCCTATCTGTCTCTATTTTCTTGTCGCCAAACGTGACATATCGGCATAATAATGTACCCAACGAACGATATGCGGAACGAATGCGCTTCAGCGGAAGTTAGCAGACATTGGCCCGGCAAGATAGACCTGTAGTAGCGGCCGGTCATAAATAAACATTTTTAAATCAGACAATGGCTGGCCTTCCTTTTCGCCGCTGAGCGCTGGTTGGCGACATCGAGATATGGCGCGGGCAAACGAATACATCACTGACGTTCGACGCTCGTTTACAAAAATAACGAGACAACTGTAGAAGTGTCAGCAGCAATCGTTGTTATGGCCACAACAGCCGTAATACATACATTAATAAATCAATATGTCTACATCTGTGTGTTCATCGTCTCGACTTTTGCGTAACAGACGCCCACTGATGTAGCAGCAGTTACTGCAACTATGATAGCTACCGCCGATCGATACTACGGAGGAACAGGTCCGACTCTTGAGGTGGGAATAATTCGGATTTTGAGGGAAAAATGTTTCATGTTTGGGATACGATTCGCTTTAGTTGGCCTATCGCCGTTGATCAAGTCAGTGTTTTGTTTACGGCCTGTTACTGTATAGTACATTGAACGCTCCTACAAAGACGCGGCCGTACTGTTGCGTTCGGAAAATCTGCTTCGTCGTTTGCTGAGTTGTGCCGAAAATTTTCAAACGGCGTCGCAATTCTTGTCTTGTCGGATTGTGTTGGCCGTACATAATGAAAATGCACCGATGTGCTAGCCATGGTAGCCATCATGGTTCGAACCGGACCGTAGCAACTGCTGCTGTCTTGGAATGGCTGATGTTGTCGAGGGATCGAAAGGAGGCGGCATTCGAAGAAATTCTTGGCCAGCCTCTTATTTTTGGTTTCATTATAGGTCTTGTGGCCGCTTTGTTCAACAATAATGAATTAGTTAAGCGATAGCCCAACTTTTCTGTTGCATATATATATGTATGTGTGTAGATATAGCAGGGACAGTGTCGAAATTAATGTGTAGCTCTATACATAACGTCGTGCAATATGTGGACAACAAAAACTAACATCACACCCTTCGATAGATGTCTATCAACGATACAGACTGGAACATGTCGTTCAGTTGCTACGTTGCCTAAAATAAGGACAAATCGAATGACCATCCAAATTACATGAATCCAACCGTTGCGGTGGCTCAGCGTTGAAAATATTGCCGCTGAAGGAAGGATTAACGACAAATCGACAAAGACAGCAATTTTCACTAACAAACAGGGCACCGGTTAAAGGCCGGAAACGAACCTAAAGTAGGGTAAGGGTGCCTGCCACTGTAATTAATAAATAGCTAATTAACGATTCCCCGTCTTGTTGCAACGTTGCTTGCTTTTGTCATACAAGTCTACAGTAGCACAAATCTTCCGGTAGACGGTGAGCCGGGCAAACTAATGTGGGGCATCGAATGCGCAATACTGAAGAAGACGAACGCAGTATATGTTATGTTTCCAATATGTCGTTATACAGTTAAACCAGTTTTGAAGAATAAGAAACTGAGCTTACGGCTCTGCGAATGTTTCCGGCCAATCAGCAAAGGACTACTTAGAGGAAACGCAGATGAGATAACCTGTAATAGCTACGATATCATCACTGAGTTACAGGATACCTAATCTCGTGCGTAATTAGCGAGTATAAATGCGTCAAAGATTATAATTATGTGAAAATAACCACAATGATAATCAGATTGCTCCTACATAATCTGCGTGCTGCTCGTCCTAGTGACTGTAATCATTCGCATGGAGCAGCGGCTCAGCTGTTTCGATAGACTTATCCATCCAAATAACCACTCAAGTACACCAAGTTTCATATATATATATATACACACACACACACTCATATATATATATATATATATAGCAAGAACCTCTATATATGCGGGCTCTCGACCAGAAACTGCTCGTCGGCGCCACTGCGAGAGTGCTCTGATGCTATTTCCTGTCCAAATCAATGCGCGTCGTTTTCGTCGTCCACGTTAGACTCATTGATTCAAAACGACAGATGTCGGGGGAGGCGCCGGCTAGTGAGCCAACGGTGACGAACGTCTTAGATTAGAAATGACAAGGTCAGCTCAGACTTGAACCGGGGCCTGGCAAACAGCTTTCGGTCGGTCGCAAGGAGCGAGACCTACTAGAACGCCACCACTGTATCAGTTAGGAGTGCCGAGAAAAGGCCAGGCTGCAGAAGCAGCAGACGAAACAGGCCGTACACTCTTTACAAACAGAGAGTTAGCAAGACGCCGAATAGGGCAATTGTGTAGTGGGTGATCTTTTTTTGGATTCTTTTTTCTTTCAACCACGTGCTATGCTATGGGAAATCTAAAACTCACAACCCTTAGGAGAAGCAACACTGACGATAGGAATCGTCGCTGTCTCTATTAACCCATGGTGTGCGAAAATAGTACCGATACGTTTAAGGCACTTGTCCGAAGGGTCTAAGGCCATATGCATAATTAGATTGTACCTGTGATTCAAGTTACCTTTAAAACCTTGCCAAACAAATAAGTCAAACATGAAATTACATGAGCCAATTTTGCCATTGATCTTCTCAAATAATAAAAGCTAATTTCAAAGGTATCACTTGAAAGGGCGTTTGCTTTCAAGATAGAAGTTGCAATTCCTGGACGTTTCATACTCTGTCCCTTTTCTCGTATGCGACGAAATCGAGGCCATTCATTTTGATTGAACCCGTACCATGACAATATTACAGCATCGAGGGCGTACTTCCACTGAAACCTCGATTTCTTTAGGCCGGACACATCGCTGGCGAGAGCTATACCATCGGCGTCGCACAGGCAAACAACGTGCACAAAGCATTCTCTACACGAATTCAGGCGTTCCATCACTTTTGATGTCAGGAGTCGGTCTCATAGTTCCTCGAAACGCCGTCTCCCAATATTTCGTATTCCGCCAGCCATGTAACTCAATTAGAATCGCATATTTACCATTCACAAATCCAGCAAATACTTGTAGTAGTGAGGGACTAAAAAGAATTGTGATTGTCAAAGATGGACTCCTTGCCGGGGAGTTACCAGAATGAAGGCGGTCGTACACGTCACGAGCTCCAACATTACCTCACTGATACATACTGGAGCATATGCATTTTTGGCTACAAGCAATCGCCAGTGTGAGTCTGAGCTACATAATGACCATAACATCGATTCTATCATAGTCTAAACGAGTTACATACAACTGACGAGCTCAATGTGGTGCACCTCCCCAGTGACTGAATGAACATTCACATCATTTCTCCCGGTCCTATCTTCCTACTGAACCTAAATTACTTCCTTTTTGCAAGTTCAGAAACGAAATTTGCTACTGCGAAGAACTACTGATAGCAAACGATCGCAGGACTCTCCTGCCATATAGCCGTAGAACATCCATTCATACGTGAAGCACCTACACACATATACAACCATAATGTGCTACCTTATGAAGCCATTATGAACGAGTCCGACATTGCCCTCCCCGATAAAGCTGAACCTTAAAAACGCCACATGTTTTAGCAGAATCGACTTTCTATTGCCCGACATGCACACATTTAAAACAGCCACATCGCGCCCCCATTCCCCCTCATCGGTGATCACAATGGTTCTTCTGATCAAACGAATTGTTGTAATAATTATAATAATAATGTTGCATAGCAAGGGGGTATTGCTTTTAAGCATACGTGTCCGTTTATGTTTTTTAAGGCAGTTACTTATAGTACGAGTTCTTCATAAAGTGAAAAGATCGATTTTTCAATCTGGCAGTAGTATACCATGGTGTCTTTTTTTTTTTTAACTTAAACTTTACTTCTTTGCTAACTTAAACTGTAGGGATCAAGTTGTGATTGCAGCCGTAAAAGGCGCCAATAATTGAGCCAGTAGCCACTTGTAACGAGGCAAGGTACTTAAAATAGCTGATACGGGCTCGGCTATTGAAGACAACAATGCTTGGTCTGCGAAGAGCCAAATAAAGTTAATCAGTTGGCAAGTGCGTTACTGTTCGATTGTTTTCCCTTTGTTTGGTTGTTTTCGAAAAAAGTGCAGATGTGAGAAAATCAGTTGAAGGTCATATTGTTCCTGTTGACACCTCGACACTTCGCCAGCCGAAGCTTTTGAAGTCTTCAACAGTCCATTGTTCGGAGCATGATAGCGTATCTTTATAGTATGAATATGTAAGCGGATGCTTGAAAAGGAGTTACATGCAATGGGAATGTCTGCCATGACCGCAGCGTATATTGGACGCTTTTATGCAAATCATTTGGTTTCTTTTTTGCAGTATTTAAACGGCAGTTTCGTTACGTCCTATATCTTCCATTAGGATCAGCTAACAATTAAACATTGATTGCTTAGATCGTAATCAAGTAACGATTAGACCTTGCTAATTATGCAGAAGGACAAAAGAGTAGTAGGCTTTTAAGAGCTTTGTAGGTGCTTTGGCTGTAAATCACTATTATTGAAGTTAAATCTCATTTACATCAATATACGTACGTGCCATGTTTCACAATGGCTGTTTTATTCATACCCTCCCTTCCGTTCAGTAACCAGCATGTCGAATACTAGAAGAAATCACATTCTTAGAGAGTGTCGGAGAAGGCAAATGGTCCTAGTAGGAATACCTCAGAAGATGTGAAAGGGTAATAAGGAGTTATGCAGGTTGTGCAAACTGCAGATGTCTCCCGATGTCGGTCTTCACTGCCTTCCGTCACTGGACCACACTGAAAAAGCTGACTTGCACATGCACGGGCCAAGGCTTCATCGACCCTCGTAGACCCCATCGTCGTAGACGACGGCGATATGGTGGTGTGCATGGACGATTATAACTCCACGAGCCAAAAAAGGAATACAGATATTCCGCATATTATTATCTCTCTCGTTTTGGTTCTGATTCTTCCTCGGACATCAATTGTGAACTTCCCTCGCTCAGTAGTACACTTTTCTGTGACCAGTCGCGTTAGCCTTAGGCCTGCAAATACGCGTCCTCTACCCATCCATACCAAAGTCAGATTGGCCTTCCTTTGTATAAGCAGCGGTAGACGCAGTGGTATCGATGTGCCCACAAAGAGTGAGGGACACAGATCAGAAAGACTAGAACGAAGCCCAATATTTGAATTGCATTTCATAATCAGCTCTTCGTCTTGTAGACGCCTGACTGCGAACGAAAGAAAGAGCGGGGCGCTGTAACGGTCCGGGGACTGGAGGCAAAGTTTGCAGGGCCATAAGGAAAAACTGACAGCGTTTCCATCCATCGCTGGTTGCTGTTGCTACTGCCATCGGCGTTGAGCCATGGCACCCGCCGTTCGATGCAGCGAACTGGGTATCCGTGTCTCCGTGTATGTGTGCGTCGTCTGTTGGAGGGGGTGGTGCTTGCGGCCCCCTTTTGTGCCACTCTCTTTCTGTGTTCGCTCATTTTGCTGGCCCCACTTACTGACAGACCCAGAAACCCCCCGAAAATTTCGCCCACACACACGAGCGAACGAACGAGCGATCCTTTGAAGCGACCGACCTAAACCTCCAGTCGGCAGGAACAAGAGCTTTGAAGTGCGCGCCCACCTACCGCTGCCAGCACAAGCAGCAGTAGCAGCCATAGCAGTGCAGCAGAGCAGCCACAGGCTCCCTCAACCCCCGTACTGGCCGGTCTCCCTCTTCAACCCAGTCTACCCTAATTCCTTCATCGTTCCTAGCGTTGGCTGTTCGTTGGTTCGTTCTCGTGCTGCTCGTCGCGTCCGTCCTCGTCAGACTACCAAAACTATGACCCTACCAGACGACTCCCTTATTTCCCATAGCGATTTCCCGCAATGAGTTTAGATGCAGCCTGCGCAAGACTTTGAAGAGCAGGCAGGCAAAACACTGGAGCGCCACCGCGACCACTGCTCACATGTGAGGCAACACATCGTGTGAAGCACATTGGCTGACTCCAGAGTAAGAAGACACATAGATAGTCTGGCTGACTGGCTGGTCGGGGAAAGGGGAAAACGGAGCGCTGGTTGGCAAACGGGCGGGAGCTGTGGAGCAGTAGTCGAAGGGTCGGCTTATGGGGAAATGAGCTACGAGACTATGTGTCTGTCGAGGCTTGTGTCTGTCTGTAGAGGATTGTGCAGAACAGAGAGGTTAGGCGGTGCAAGGGAAAGAGGAGGGCGCTGAAGGTAGGGGCAAAAGGCCTTTTTGCTCCACTCTGTCCATGTAGTAAGCCCCGACGGGCATGCGGATAGTGGTGTGCTAGGTCGGTCACACAGCCACCGAATGGGGTGGCGGCGAGCTGAGGTGGGAGGAAATGGCTGTATGTCTGGGTGGTGATGATTCATCCTGAAGACTCTTCGCCATCCAACTTTCCCCTTCGGTCCCCCTTCTGGAGTTCCTACCGACTACACTTAGAGGCACGCTCGTTCGCCGCCCCACAGTTGCTCCTGTGGGCAAGCCTCTGGTCCCACTACTACTAGCAGTATCCATGTGGGTCTGCGAAGGCAGGCAGCACCACACGAAGCAAACGTCCGCGACTGCCATGCAGGTTCCACTCACAACGCCACCTCGCTTGGTCTGCTTTATGGGCATTTTATCGTCAGAAGAAAGTGCGCAGTGGAACGGAGTGAGCAGGCGAGAGAAAACGAAGATAGAAGATCTCGGTCGGAAGGAAAAGTCTTGTACTGGAGCCACAGGCTGGCGCCTGAAGAAGTTCCTTGCTCATGGTTTGTTCTGCTCTCTTTGCTGCCACGCTACGGGGAAGGACTCATAGCGTGGCGCATCTATGATGAAGGAATGTGATCTACATATAGGGGACCTGACGCTGGCGCGCTAGCACAAAGACGAAGCATGAGGTAGTGGAAGAGTGAACGAACCAGCCATAAGGACTGATAGGAAAAACCCTATAGTCCTCCCGCTAGTCCCTAGCAAACTGCAGCACTCTTTTCCCTAGCCCGCGTTCCACGTACGACAATCTATCTGTATGTGTCTTAAGGCTACACCAAAACTCTAGAAAAGACGAACTGCTGCGCGGGAATGGGCCCGGCAGATCCAGCTCCAGCTGAAGGGGTGGTGGCGCTCCTACCCGATGCCACTCAAAGGGATATATGTAGAGGCCAATCGAAAGAGAGAGGCATGTGTCAGTGTCCTCCGGCGGTGTCACGCTCACCCGAGGCACCGCGTTCCTGACCCAGCCAGCAGACAAGAGACCGAGTCGCGAGGCAATGCTTAGGCTATCGAGAGACGAGTCTCGACCGCTAGAGACTATGTCAGCCGTTCTGAAGCTTCACGGGCTCTAGCGGCGGCGGGCCAGTGGTAGCGGAGCTGATGCCTACGCCACCGTGCTGATGTGTTATTTTACTACCGAATAGCGGTTTACCGCTTTCACCGCCTCTTTTCTACGGCCGCTGCTGTTGCTCCTGCGCCCCGGCGGCTGCTGCTGCATATTGCTATAAAATCGTCGAGCGCCGCCGGCCGATCAGGCGGCGCTGGTGACGAGAACTATAACACAATAACAATAGCAGCAGCGGCGGCCCAGTAGTACAACAAGTAAGTGAGCGAAGTGTCGCGTTCTAGCGATACTATTACGACTTCTACCACAGGCAGTGGGCTTGACAGGCATATTATGGGAGTATTATGGGAGGTTGAAGGTGGCGCAAGCAACTACGTCGTTCGAGGACACCGGTAAGGTGGCAGCCAACTCGTCGGCGATTAATTTCTCAACAAGGTCATTGTGAAGTTGCTGAGGGAATTCACGAGGACCGACGAAGGGCGAGGATCAGGTGGATGGATATTAAACGACGTGGGAATTCTCGAATGCCATAGACATCAGCCTATAAACATATATAGCCAGTCTATATGTAGCTGCTGGATCGGTAAGTAATATTACCTTCGATTTGAGATCATTATGAATAGAAGAGAGGGCCGTTAAACGATGGGGGAGCTGTTTGCAAGGGCGCGTTACGAAACTGTTCCAATCGGGACCGATCGAGGCAAGTAGACAGATTTTACACGGATCAAGTACTCGAAACGGGGGTATGCATTCCGATCCGTGAGCAGGTGGCGGAACCCCATTAAGAGTCTTCTACGATTAGTAACATGCCGTCCAAACTTGTATCTGGAAGAATTTCGTATCTGATATTAGCTATATCACTGGATTTAAATACAATGAGCGCTTCGGATTTTACATCTGGAATTTTAGGCGCTGGTCATTGATTCACACATACCGGCCTTCACCGGACTTACTTTTTGTTCCATAATTCACACATTTTTGCTTAACGAGCTATTAAAATTCCTGCATTGCCGTCTCCAACGCCTCCCAGCTTACAATGTGCTATCACGTTTTGTTTCACAATACTATATAGAAGAGTGCGCTAGTTTGTAACAGGAACTGACTCAGAAGAGTCAGTTCCTAGTTTAGCCTTATAGTATTCAAGATAAAGAAAAGCAAAATATTTAGATTGAGTGTACGCCACTCCTTAAGAATGTTTAAACCACGAAGTCGTTCAGCGAAGATGTTTGTCGAACTTCTAGTGTACACTTGCGTAGTCCTATGACCTTTGCAAAACACTGGGCATCGTCTTGAGACCCCAGCGCATAGCAATTCCAAAAGATGTTTACGAACAGCTACTATCTACTCTTGTGTCATTAGGAATGGGTTCTTCAGCTAGCTTCAGCGCTTGTTTTTGGTGTCGTTCCATAGAGATGATATCAGTAACGGTTTTGATGACTTTGTTTGTCACATTGTATATATATATGTATTCAATATTCTGTTAGAACGAATAGTTTCAATTAAGACAGCAAGGGGCTGTGTTCTATGCAATGAGAGTCTCTCCCTGATATAGTTGGAAATCACGGCACGTGCCCGGAAAGATTTTGCTACACTTCGATTCCAGACGCTGGTCGCCGGCTAGACCGCATAAAAAATGGGATTATCGTCCGATAACGACGTGGTACCAGCCATACGATGCATCGTTTGATGCAAGCTATTTCTACCCGTTCGTAAAGACTACAAATATAGCAGCGTCGGGCCATAGATAAGTCAGACGTATATTTGCTTTTCAGAGCATTTGTAATAATATAGATGTAGAAATGATGTGCAGGATTAATAGATCTTCAACAAAGATTGTCGTTGTCGAAATCGGTGCTATCCTTTGCATTGGCGACCATGTATTACTGAGGCAATCGATAATTAAGACCATATCTCTTAGAGGATATTTATCTATTGTCTCTATATAATTAGGAAAAAAAGGATCCAAGACCTGCCTTCAATCAGTTATGGTCGAATAAAAATTGATTTTTGGGATACTGCAATCTGAACGCAGCGCATAGAACCGCTTCTTCGAAAGTGTCCGCATGTTTTTTTATAATTTTTTTTTTGTACCCTCGATACAGTCTCGTCATATTTAAATGTTATAGCATTAGGTGACTTTCGACCACCCTCTACCCGTCAGCTCTAAGGTACATGTACATATGTAGGTGTGACCAGCGACCTTGCACTCCAATTAACAGTGAATCGATCTGCGCGATAAAACAGCTACTGGAGCCTTCACGGAGGTAGCGGATCCTTACTGAACGCTAGTGGATTAAATTGATGATGTCAGCAAAGGGCGAATCGGTACGACGGATAGAGGGAAACAGTTGTAGATATGCTCTATGTGCTCGGTACTACAAGGAAGCAAATTACAAGGGCGCTGTTTCGTGAACTAATGGCTGAAAGGGAACATGAATCTTTCCCTTTATGTGTGTCACCTCTGGCCGAATGGTTTCTACGCATTTCAATGAATTCAGGCTTGCATCGGTAACAGCTTATCTCTTCGACGATGACTCAGAAGAAATTAGTGAGTTATGCGACTTCTAACCTCGTAGGCCCTCACGTCTGACCTTCACGAGGCTCCCGTCAGTCTGCCAACAGTAGCAACGTACAGAGTGGAACAAATGAAGTAATTTTTTTTGTCTCTCTAAAACTATATGTGCATTGGATGAACCAGGAAGTTTTACAGGTCTGTTCTAAATCTTAAACGAAGTCAGGTGTTTCACTTTTTGGCAAGGACGTCATACTTCAGTTTCTGTTGGCTTGAGCCACTCAAAAACGACCTTGCAGACGTATCGTATATCGTTGTGTTAGAGTAGCGAGCGGACATAATTTACGCGTAGAAGCCTACCTACTCCTAGCATCGCTCTCATTGCAAAGTTGCACAAACTCAACTTTCAAGGTTTGCTTGCACGTGCCTCGATCGCCTGTTTTTAGTCTCTTCGATCCTACGAAAGGCTTCCATAGTTCATGTACTCATGTTCCGCATAGATAATAATAATGTTTGCAATTGTCAGAGAAATATCGAATGGTCGTATTAGTTCTCCTATACCGCACACCTAAGCATTGAATAGTTAGTTCGCTACTCACCGATATGGTTGGGGGAGGGTAGCTCCGTAAAGGTTCCTTCGGTGTGCAAATCGCCGTAAGGGTAGTAGCTATTGTAGGCAAGCGAAGGCAGTTGAGCAGAAGTCGAGCCCGTGGGCGCTGTGGGCCACTCCGGTGTGGGTGCTCCAACATGGGCAGTAGCAGTCTGCCAATAGGGCTCCGGAATTTCGTATGAGTAGTATGATGGATGGTACATGGTTTGCTGTTATTTAACGAAAAAATTGTTCTCCTGTAACGTCCCCAAACTGAATAGCGTCTACGAAGTTATACACACAACAACAAGATCGGAAGCACTCGATGCGTTTTTCATAGGACCAGACACCAAGGAAATGCGATTTTCGGTCCTTTAATCTTTATTGTTTCCGTCGTTATGTTGGATGCGCATCCACAAGTCGATCGCCACATCCTAGCCTAGCGGTGAGAGCTTCAAGAGGCCTTCAGAAGAACAGTGGACCGTTACATGAATTCTTCGATGGACAAGCACGGTGAAGAAGGATGAAAACCGGCTAGCCGTATTTAGTTTACGGACGTCCGCAAAACTTTTCCGAAGTTCTTCGTTCTGTATAGACCGTAATGAGTATCCTTGCAAAAGCGAAGAAAAATATTAGCCCGTATAACAGGCTCACTTTCACAATTGAATATCGTTTTGGCTACTGCTACTGCTGCTGCTGCTGCTGCTGCTATTTCTACTATTGTCTACGGCACTGCTTATCGGTATTGGCTGAAATTTTTTCGTGAAAAAACGTCTCCGTGCAAACTTCATCATCATTTAGTTCTTCTACAGAGAAAAGCTTTCATCGTACACTTATAAGCCACGCTCGGTTCGCGCCACCACGACAAATGCTTACAACATAATCACATATACAGTAGGGCTGACGAAGATTTTTGATATCGAAGGGTCGCTCTCGCAGTTGTTGTTGTTGATAATAACTTAGTGACAACGTTACCCCAACAGTACCTTTCTCTAACTCTAGCCAAATGATCTTTTTCGCCACCACCAGCAACTTCTACTTTACACACACGAACAATCGGATGCTAACCCTGTTTCCAGTGAGCGAGATCTTTAGTTTTTCGTTAGTCCCACTGCCGCCCCTCTATCAGAAAGCTACAACACGCACACGTACAGAGAAGACTGTACGTGAATCCCACGTTTTCTGTCTCTTTGCCGGCTGACGACAGTATTCATTTGTGATTTCGCCAACTTCTGCCGTTACTCTACAGTCACACAGTTAATGCCACGGAATCAGTCACATGCTGGGCATGCCGAAGTGACAAGCCGGCCCAGCACTGCCAAATAGTCTACGGCAGGTTAAGTTGCTGGGTCTCCATGTAGTCTCACAGCAAGCACACTGATGCAAGGTTCTCCTACTGCCGACTACTCCTCACAATGTACGGGGCGATTGGCACAGTGCGGCATTTAGTCTGTCTAGCCGTAGTTCGTCTCCCGCCGGATGATGATCTCGACTGTCTATCGAGAGCGGCGTGCTCATGTCTCAGTCGCAACCGCTGCGAATCTCTCCGTTTGTCCGCAAACCCCCCCCTCCGCCTGTAAGAGAGGTTTGCGCCGCTCTACGAACCGACGACTGACTACTACTGACAGACAGACAGACAGACGGACAGACAACAGCAGCGCCGCCGACCAGCCGCTTGCTGCCGCCGCCGCCGCCGCCGCGGCCGCGGCGACCGCTCGCTGACTGCCGGCCAAAACGAGGGAAGCGAGTGAAAGAGTACAGGAAAGGAGCAACTTCGAGAGACGACGATGACGAACGTGAATCTATGTAACAGTTGAGGAACGTTGACGCTGATATTAGTTCGAGTAGCTGCTGGTGTCGCCTGTGCTGGTTGATCAAGAAATCCCTTGGCTATCGCGTCGCTGTGCCAGCTATGGCGTAGCCGTGGCGGTCGTACGGGTGAGAGGACAACTGAGCAGCTATTAATCAACGAAACGCAAGACGCTCATTCGCACACCCACAAAGACTCAGAGAATAGCGCGCTCTAGAGACGCACAGATGACTAGAGCGACAACAACACTAGCAGCAGCAGCAGCAGCAGCGGCAGCAGCAGTAGTAGTAAAAGTGACCATTTCCACTGGCGACAACGGCAAACAGGAAGACGAAGAGATTCACGGTTTTACCGGCTGATTTCAGTCGAAGTGAAGCTCGATACAGCAGCAGCGGCCGCAGTCGCAGATGTAGGAGTTCTACTGACGAAGGCTCACGCTGCACAGGGTCCTCTGTTGTGCGTTGTTTTCTTCTTCAATTAGTTGTTGAGTTAGGTTGAAACGAGGCTCTCTCGAAGACAAATCTCGGTTTATTAGTGAGTTCTGCCCAGTGCCGATCCACGCAGCCGCTGCAGGCTTTTGGCTCTTCTTAAGCCACAGTCATCGGCTCCCGGGTACGGTAGACAGACCCAGATTTTCGCTGGGTTTTGATTGGAGCTTTCTTGCGGCCGTTTCTGCTGTTCGTGTGTTTGTACTGTCGGCCTGCCAGTTCCTGCTGCGGCTGCCTCTGACTCCTTGGCCATAGCCAGAGCAGCAGCAGCAGCGACAACGTTGACGAGAGAATAACGAACTGATAGCAGGGAATCAACGACAGATAGAAACTCTTAGGGCACGCTAATACACACAGAGACGCCCTTACACATACACTCGCATACGCGCTCCCATAGACAAATCGACAGACATCTTATCTCTACGATAGAAACTGGCAGCAGGACGAAACACGCGATAGCCAGTCTAACACAGCCAAGGTGACAGCAGGCGCGGCAGCTGCTGCGTACGCCCGGAGCGGCGGCGGCGGCGACTCGAAGGCGGTGCCACGGTGCCGTTCATGAGTCCGCTCGCATCATCGCTGCGGAGGCGGGGCTTGGCGGTCGCAGCGGCGGCGGCGGCGGCGACTGTGGGAAGCGCCAAACTAAGCCGGCCGACGAGCTGTTGCCGGGGGACTCTGTTGTGTTTTGCTGACTATTCGTACAACCGTCGCTATAGCGCGGCCGTGAGCCAAAACAACATTGTTAGCGACACAGAGGCTCTTCACGGCATCGGATTCGCCAAATATTGTGGATTCAAACGTTGCTACTGACTGACTGACTGACTGATTGGCTGTGAAGTCAATGGATAAGCAACTCGAAAGACCGATTCCGCTTGATATCCATCGAGTCATACAAAAGCGGACCCTGTCGCTGTGTTGTTCCGATCCCCTCCGTCTCACTCTCAGCAAGTGCCAATGGCTTCGACAGCGTCAGCGTTCAATGATGGACATCAATGTCGGACGCTGCTCCAGCTGGGCACTGACGTCAAGGTGACCGGCCTCATGTAATACTACCGGAGTCCAGCTTCACTGCCACTATAGCCAAGTTATTGCTCACATGCGCTTAGATCTCCGGCAGCAGCAAGAGGAGAAACAATTGCCGAACCAATCGATCGATGACAGTCAAGATTTTCCTGGTGTCTCATAGTAGCAGCCAAAGCAGCAGCTGCAGTAGCACAGTATTGACGAAGCTACAAACAACTCCTTCCTGAGGAAAGATCTTTTTCTCCGCCTATCTCGTCTTTTTCTTGTTCCTCAACTCCTTTTTCCCGGTTCGTTTCTTTGTCTCGCACGCTGCTTCAACTCCGCTAATTCTGCTGATGTTGAACTGAGACCGAAGCGACATGACCACGCGGCAACACTTCTACGAGACTAGCGCGTTGTGGAAAACGGACCGCCGCTGTGACGGGGGAGGGCTGTAACGCGGAGCTCTGCAGCCCTCCTCGACGCTCCTGCTGGTGCTGCTGTTATTTCCTCACGCAGATAGACAGGCAGGCAGGCAGGCAGGCAGGCAGAGTAGCTGTCGTGGCTTTTTTAATTTAACTTTCTTACGCTTGGTTACGAAAAACACAAAAACGCCAGATATGCTGAGGGTAGAAATGGTGAAGCAAGATTCTCCTGTAACGAGACGATGTTACCTCAATGCTGACTCGACCGACAGAGAACGCGGCGAACCATCCGACAGATGGCGGAGCTGGTAAAGCTAGAACAAATAACGGCATCAGCGGCGAACGAAGTCGTCGACGCTGAAGTCCGCCGCAGTGAGACTGACGACGACCTACGTGGCTGAGTATGCATCCGTTTGTAACAGGGGCTGACCGCTTCACCGAAGATGTAGCTGGGCCAGACGCTGATGACGGCAGCCACGTCAAAGGCGAATCGGGACAACGTTGTTGACGGAGGGCCGAAGCTGATGAAAATGAAGAAAGTACACGAAAGAAAGGCGAGATTCACCGCAGCCGCGATCGCCACACCGGCGACGGCAGGCCGGAATCGTAGCGTAAAGTCACAGCGAAGAAAAAGCAGAGGGGGCAGCGGCAGTAGACCTCATAGCAACAGGCACGAAGCAACAACAACATTAAATTGAATTGACAAAATAGGTACCGCTACGAATTACTTATAGCGAAATCAGCATCACGCATGGTAAGATAGTTAACCACCAAAAATTAGCGTTGATGTCAACGAATCATGGTGAGGTGAAGCGTGATGCAACGTCGCCAAATGATATCAACCAACAGATGACGGTGGCACTGCACGGCCAAATGCCTATGACAGATTCCGGCCGGACCCCCTCGACTTCAATGATCCAACCCGGTTTCGCATGTTTACCAAAAGAAATTAGTCAGAAAGAATCCACTAGCTATCCGGTTCTAGCTACCGGGAAGGGGGGCAAAAGCGTCAGTTAACGAATATGATATACCTAGAAACGGCCAGTTTACCAGAAGACGGTCATAACAGATATGTGATAGAAAAATGACCAAACAGCGAGGTCCGCTGCGGAACGCACTGGAGTACGTATTTGTTGAAGTTGGACTTGTGACGGCGAAGCTTCGGGCGTCAAGTACGCCCGCAATTAGACGAAAACGCAAGTAAGCAATAGAATGAACAAGAACCCGGTTATCTTGAATCGAGCAAAATTGTTGAGGACCCATGACGACATTGTATGGCTGGCATGAAGAACGCATTTCGCTAACGACGTGTACAGAAACGTACGGGGCCCGTGGAGGGTCCCAGGGTAGGAGCGGTGCGAATAACGGCTGCAAACATTATCTATAGAGCGAATTTGATTGGTACCAGATTAGATCAAGAGTTATACGGAGACGCGCACGAAAGCGTTCGGAAATTATCGTCAAAAATTTCGAGACGAATGGAGAAAATTTATGACGGAAATCGACTACTCTACACACGTGACAGTCGGCCGTATTCGATGAAAGAGGATTTGCGTAAAAGTCACAATTGACCTTCTCTCATATTTTTCTGCGACTTCGACTGCAGGGTAACCAGCATCCGACAGTGCAACTATCTATGACAAATAATAGAATATAAACCAATATTTTTATCGACCACGTGTCAAAACCAGCCTGAACGTTTATACCGTCTCATATAAGATGACTGACTACCTGGGCACTCTATGGACCGTACATACCTTTCGAAAACAAACAGGCCTCAACGTTTAGTTAGCAAATGATATTAACACGGAAAGATTTACTTTTCATCCACGGCCGCCGCCGTTATTACGTAGGAACGTTTCTATTTTATATGGCCATCACCCCATGACAATTCTATTTTTACAGTTTTGAGATGCAAACAATTAGCTTTATGCCTGAAGACGTAATGACGATTCCGTTTATGATAGCAATAACAGTACTAATATCTATATATATATCGCATTCGTTACTCTACGACAAGTAACCAATACCAAGCATGAAATTTTGATTTTTTTTTACCCGTTTTTAGTGTGATCGTTTTGGAATGAAAAACCTTCCTGTAATATAAAGTTTTATCGTATGAAGATGAATGGCGCTCGTACGTTCTGGATGAGATCTTTTGGGTTTCACGTTCAGTGTTATTGCGTCACACACTAAATCAAATCATATCGCTAACGCTGACGAAACAAAGTATCTCCACGACCAGATTCGGGTTCGGATAGGGTTAAAAACCCACGTATGCGGTCTTCTGCTGACGTTGTTCGTTCAAAAGTCCATCGAGGCAAACAAGTTGAGTAGCATCGGGCAGCGCCGACCACCGGTAAATACGTATTACAATAATGAAAGAGCCAAGTGTGAGGAACAGTACCGCAGACAAATTGCATTTTCCATACTCTGATCATTGCACGAGTCATTTTAGGCATCGGATAGAGCCACTAAATGCACGACGTCCTTAGTAGTTACGAGTAGTAGCAAGGATTATACCAGAACCCTGTTCAGTATAGTGGTTTCTATTGTTTGGTCTTTCTTTTCCTTTAACCGCCCGCCCAGTAATCACGATTTTCACGTAACCAATCTGAGCTACAGTTGGGTATCACCGAAGTTTTTTAGTCGATACGCCCAAACGTTGTAAAACTTCTGTCTGCTTATACAGGAAGTCTCCGTTGGGACTTTGCAGGAAACGTCCTGTCGAACCATTCGCGCTCATGCAATGCAGGTCCGCCATTGGATGCTTGGACCATTATGTCCTTGTATCACGCATTTGAGGTTTTGAGGTCATGACGTCTATTGCTCTTGGAATGATGTTCACTACAGGGTCTATGGCTAACACGCAATATAACCTAGTTAGACCTGAATTCGGAAGGCCGTCTATGTAGAATAGTGCGAACAGCTTTTGCAACATATTTAATAGATATCTTACTAAATTGTGTTCCCTGTTTTGTTTCTAAGTCGACTTTTAGATAATGCTTGTCATTAGCTTACTGTCAGACACTATAGCCTAAATGTGTGCCTAGAGTTATTCTGCTCGAGTTGAGCCTTTCAATTTTCTCAGAATCTAATTGCTAAGGTCTCGCATCCGTAACGAATGAATTCATTTCATTGCTATATATCGCTGCTTACTGTGGGGGATAAAAGAATCTCTCCTTGTTACCGGTATATGGGCTATTTGGCCTGGTACGTTTAGTATCTACGCTAGTTGACTCATCACAAGCCGTGACACTGTCACCTACATATATATATAAACATTTATCTATTATTAGGCTCTGTCAGAAGGCAGCCTCATTGACACTGTTACTATTGTTGTTGTTGATGGGGTTGTTTTTGTTGCTGAGATCGAATGTTGTGCCGAATTGCTTCTGCTCTTTTACTGCTATTGCCGATTCGGTTGTCATCATGTATCAGCCGACAAGTCAATAAGTTCTGCCGCTGCTCTGCCCTTCGTCGTAAACGATGGTCAGTCAGCTCAGCAGACGACCAAGCCCGCAACAGCCCAGCGATACGACAGCGTCTTGAAGTGCGCGGCGTCCGTCTCACTGGCCGGGAACTCGAGAACGAGAAGTTCCTGTTTATCGTATACCTTTATGCTTGATGATCGAGTAAAATTATTTAGTACATGGCACTCCGAGAGTCACTAAGGCACAGATTCGTTGCGAACTGGTACGGCTCCGTTTCAGTAGGAGAATAGCGCCCTGTAGGCGCACTAGTGCTGAAACACTTATTAATATTATCATTACATGCTTATAATAACCAGCCAAACTTGAAATAAATTCGTCATAGGTTTCACGGGGCCATTTTGTAGAGTCGAAGCGATTCGAACAAGTACATCGAATGATTTGACCTTATTTTTTGCAGTAAGTAAAAGAAGAAGGGGGGAAAATTAGCACTCGCCACTAAAAAATATTTCTTAACCTGTGAGCTCAAGATTTGTAAAAATGTTCATGGTTCGTTAGAGGGCGCCACCCTGGCACTGAAGTTTTGAAGATTTGCTTTGCTTTCTCTATGGATTTGTGTGCGTAGAATAATGTGCTGGATTTCAAATCGAGTTCTGCAACGAAACTTATTTCTTCTACAATTGAACAAACGGCATCATTCGCATATGCACCCGCAGTACAGCTAGGTCTCACAGCAAAAAGCACTTCATGTACTTTGTGTGCATAAAAGGTGGAACTGTGCAACTAGCAAGCTCCGCGATGTCCTGAGAGAGTTGGACGCCTTTGAAAGGTGGAGGGAGACTCTACCCAGGAGGAGAAGGACGAACTTTAGGTTGTGAGACGGGTTGTTCTATACGACGGTGTTTCGATTTATGTGATATTCCCTGGGTTGCGTAGCAAGGTGTACAGAGCTATGCTATCGAACCGCTCTCGACCGGCTGCCGGAGATCATGCTACTTTATGTTAGCTGTATAGATCAGGCACATCGACAAATACAGAACAGGCTGTTGCTATGACGACATTGAGCCTACAGGCCAAATACAATAGCATTACATCAAGATTCAGGTGAAGAATTAACGGTTAGAGTGATCTAAATTAACTGACTGGCTGACTGACCTATAATATTATGTGAATAGAAGCACTCTCCGTGCTGTGTGGCTGTTTCTTGCTCAAATTATATGACTAATAACGAGAACAGTCGGTAATTATAGACGGGCTTAGGTCGTCCTTCTAGATTCTTGTCGTTATTATATGGGAGAACGCGTGCTAACTTTGGGTCCAGATTCGAATCTGGCCGAACACCCAAACATCTTGTCCTATTGGAAGCACATCAGCAGCGGGAGAAGGCGGATAAGCTTATCCTGCAGTGTGCAGAAGCTTAGCTAGTTTTCGAGAGACAGTCTGAAAAAGAGTCGAGGTAGCCGAGATATGGCCCTAGCAATTTCTGAAGTTAACAGTGCGTCAGAACATCTTGTTCAGTTTAAGTCTGCCGAATACACTCGTTTCCTAACTCAAAGACACAGATTTATTTCGTGTAGACCAAAACTGTGAATTGTAATGTTGTCCTCTAACCCGTTTGCCCGCACTGGCAGCGGCATCTTACCTTGTGACGCGGCTGTGATGAATACTTTGATCTAAATAAAAGGACCTGCTACTGACGAGGTTAAATTGAAGATTCCTAGTATTTTGCATACCTAAATAAATATAAACTGGCTATGTCTATTAATATATTTGCGTTCATCTATTACATCATAGGCTGTCAACAGATTAACGTTTTTTCTCTAAACTAAGCTTTAGTACGCGCTTCTCTCATACCATTGAAGAGAGCATTAATTAAAATGGAGAAAATCCGAAAAGTTGAAAGGACGCAATGGCTGTTTGTGGCCAAACAGGCACGCGCATTACCTCTTAGCGAGACCTTTTGTTGACAATCTAAATATTCGAATGCCATTGTCGATTGGCGACGCCTTTTCAAATGAACGATCTGCGAGCTCTTGCCAGTCGGCCTGATTTGCCTATGCGTTCGTTAACACCGAGTACAGTCATAGTCGATGGCTGCTGGAATAGCATCTACGAGGAATGGGCACTTTTGCTTCGTTTCTATTGCAACACCGCTGCCGCGTAACGTAAAACTACCGCCATTCTAAGCAATCATATGGCAGCTGTGAAGCGTCCGATCAAAAACGAGAAGCCAATTTTGGCGTTAGCGAGCCAGTGCGGGGTCTCAATAGACCACTGAATTGTCGGTATCTTACTAAAAATGTACTTACATTATTCGAATCGATCTATGCACATATATACACCCGTCTCCATATAAAGAAGACTGAACTATTGTTGGTTCACAACGATACGTTGTAGTCTGTTCTGTCGAGCCTCTGCTGATGGCGTGGTATTAAATGAACAAAATAGGAAATTAATAACTTCGGGACGATGTTTGACATAATACCCCTTGCCATACGCCGCAATGGGATGGACGCAGATGTTGGGTACGTTTTGCCAAACTTCGGCAGAACCTAGAATTTTACCCACCTAACTGTCTCTTAGTGTTATTCTAAATAGATACACCTGTAACATAACTAACTCGTAAGGCTTAAAGACCGCCGGTAGTTTCTCGTCGTGATTTTTCTTAATACGGCGTAGGTATATGTAGGTAATCAGGCCGAAAGCAGATATGACCTGCGAAATAACTTTAATTGGTTGTCTCCGTCCGACTCTCGTTGGCCGTTTAGGCCTTTTTATAATATTTTTCGAGCGATCCTAGTGATCAAGAATGACGGCTCACGAGCCCGACGATAACACAGTACTAATTAATAATAATAATAAGAATAAGAAAAAGGACAAGAAGAACGACGCAGCATCGATTGTTTTCTTTCTGCTGGCTTTACCGTTTTTTCTTTTTATCATTACGGTGTATGTAGATAATACGGCTACATAATATATGATTATCTGAAAAGTGTGGAAGGATTTTTAGCTGGATGGTCGCGTTGATGCCATTTGAGACATAATAATAGTAGAGTATAGTACAGTACAGTAGAGTAATAGCGGAAGAAGTAGAGTAGAAATAGGAATAGAGTAGCCTTGAATTCTAGCCTGAGATTCTTGAAAAAATTCGTTGTAATTTACATGGCATCCAGACCCATAAAAAATTCCGTTGCTTATGGTCAAAATACCACATGGTTATGGAAAGAAGTGGGCCAAGTATGGTTATATTCCTTTTGTTTCGGAAACCTCGGAGTGTGAGATGCTCTTCGCAGCGGTCGATCAATTACGAGAACATTGTCGAAATCACTGTAAAACTTGGACAATACCGAGACGTAAGTAGCCGTGATATCGTCAATAAACTATAGCAAAGCCGGCTAGAAAAAAAAGCTCGAATTTTGGATGGCACATAAACTGACGCAGAAATATTCACTCATCTGCGAAATTCTACAGGAACGCAACACAGTCGAGGCCTTTCTACGACTGGTGATCTCAAGTAATGAAAATTGGATAATATAGAGCAATAGTCTGCGAAAGACATGTTCTCGACAATCCGGACCGACTGTGTCTGGGGGTACCGGAGACGGATCAGGCAGTATGAGCTGTTGCTGCCGCTGCCGCCGCATTGAATAGCGATCGATTTGAGTCAATTAAATAAGAAAAAAAGACCGAAATTTGTACACAGAAGGGGCGCTGTCTTCCGCTACGATGCTGACCGGAAAACAATCGAAAAAAAATTTGAACCGTCAGATTGATACAGGTATGATAAAGCCGCTTGTCACAGTTTTTTTTTTTTTTCGCTTAAAAAACACAAAACTTCTGCAGTGATGGTATTTTAGTCGTATCAGAAAAATGGCAGAATGTTATCGAATACTTACTTGTACTAGGTGATCTCATTTAAAAACATAAAAAACGTACTTTTTCAAGTCGCAGCTTTACTTTTTTAGCATCGAATATTCTAAATGAGGTGAAGCTCGCTGAATGTTGCATGCGGCGCACACCGGCCACAGATAGATCCGTTGAAAAGAAGATACGTAAGACTCAAGCATGTTAGTGGCCTAAACCCATTTCCGCAGAGAAACTAGATATTCGTAAAGAATTTACGAATCAGAACTTTTTCCAGAACTGGGAATAAGTTTTTTTCATAATTATACGATAAACTGGGTGAACTTAGTGCGGCTACATCACTTGTAACACTGAGATGTAGAGGCTGTTTCCATACTGTTGCGGTTCTATTCTTTTCCTTCGGGCATCGGATGGAAGTATCAACGAATAACGGATTGACTGAAATCTGCTCTTACGCTAACTGTCTATCGAACACCTCATCAGCTGGTGTAGCTGGCCAAGCTTACTGTTAATTTTTTATTTTAGTAATGTAATGGTAACACACTGCATGGATATCGGTCCCGCTTTTTAGATCATAGCTGCAACAGTGCCACAAGCTGCTGCTGCTGCTGCTGCTGCTGCATACGCACGTACGTTCCTGCGTTTAGAAAGTTAGCAATTGAACTTAGAAAAGACGATTTTACTTCTTAACATGTGGGATCACCGTTGTCGTCATGTTCAAAATCAACTCAAGTTCGACCATTCCAAACGTCTCCTGCGCTGTTTCCGTTTTCTGCAAGTTTCTTGGTCGGTGATTGTCGATCGCGCTTGCTCACCGCTACGATTTCTGTATTACTTTAGACGAAACCGTAGCCTGTAGCCGGATCTCCTTTGTTGGCATCATTGTTGTCGGATGCTATCGTGTCTGTTCCACTACCACGGCGGAGCTGTCTCACTGATTTATTTTGTTCTATAAACATGATAAACAGCTAAGTAACAACAACGTGTTGTTTGGCCGAACGAAGGGCGTCGTAGATACAATTATTATCATCATCATCATCATCATCATCATTGTTATCGTCAAAGCGTGGCGTTACCAAACATACAAGAAAACAGCGATATATTTCGGGCGCGTTGAAATTCTGGATCTAACCTCACCTAACCTTCTTTGGTTTGTTTTACTCTTAGAAGGTTTAAGACAAATGCATTATGCAGAGCAGATTTCACAGCTGTGGTATTTGCCTGCTATTATGGGTTTTTCGCCATCCAGAAAGACCTCGTAATCTTGAGGCCTGGTTCGGAACTTAGTTTAATACTGAACGATACTTCACGGGACAATTGTGAGCCCTTGCTTTGATCTAACGAGAGGGCTCTGAAAAGAACAGAGAAGTAAAGGGTAATTATATGAGAACAATCACTTTATCCGTATCGTTACGCTTCTTATGAAGAAAAAAAGTTTACGAAGCAGTCGTGGTAAGCGTTAGTTGAACCTAGACCTAGTCGCTTGCATTGATCTATGTGGAGCACTGCCACTTTTGTGGCTATAGGTGTTAGAACAAAACGTTAATTGTTAGAAGTAGTTGATTCGAATGCATCGTAGGCTATCAGATATCGTGTGCCTGTTTAATAGCTGATTTTTTTTTCTCTTGTCAGCCAAAAACAAGTCAGTGGCTAAATCTCCAATTAGGTTCTTCGATGGGAGGGGATGTTCTCTAAAAGATTCCTCCGACAATAGAAACCACCTAATTTTAGTTCTTTCCTTTCTTCTTATTGTTAGCGTTCGTTGCTGCAAAGAGGACAGCCGTGTTGCATAAGACCGGGTGAGTGTCTGTCAGAGCGGGTGTTGGCGATTGCGGTAGGGTCAGTTTTAATACCCCTGGAGTGGGGGGTGTCTTCGTCGAACTCCAGTCAGAAGGAAGCTCAGAACAGAGAAACGCGATGTTGGACGCCAAACAAAACCATTTCCTTTTCAATCTGGTTATCTTCGCTCAATAGTCAGGCCACCAAAAGCCCGAGCAAAGTTTCTACGGTTTAGCTCCCCCGCTTTCTCCCCCCAAAAGCGGCCCTAATGGCTTACGCTACAACCACTACATAAAGCCCATATAGCGCTTACTCTTCGTTGCTGTTGCAAGATTGTTTCGCCCTGTCTAATGCCGACACAGCCGTCCTAGAAATTCGGTCAGAATTTTTCGCATTGCGGTCTGACTACTCTTAATTGAATAACAAGCGTTGGGCACATGCAACACGGGACAAAGTGCTAAAACATGCAACAACAAAAGATTACCCATGAAGATCCTCTTTGAAGGGCAACTGACCTGCGCAGGACGCTTGGTGAATAGAATGTCGACTTTTTATCCAATCAGCTATGCTAATTATCGTCGAGTTCAGCTGGAAGCATCCAAGGGATGATGTGACCTACCACCTCATCTTGAGCAGGATAGGAAATCGATGACGCCGGAGGATGGCTTTTCGCTGCGAGGCCTGTCGCGACAAAAGAAGCTACAGTTGGCCCTTGTCGTCTTCTTACGAAGAACAATTAGATTACAGAGTTGTGTTACGATCCTTTAAAACGATCAAAAAAGGATGCCCCACGACAGATCGTTAAAAATTCAAATGACATCGTCACTTGTGAGATGCCGCTTTTTAACAAGCGAGAATAGTTTGTTGCTACGTCACAGGGGGGCAATATAATAAGTTTTATTTAATAGATTTGCAAACTGCTGGTGGCCAGTGAACCTTTGATTGCGAATGTGCCTACTACAACATCACCCAAATTGCTCCTATTCTAGCTATTGCTGCACCCTCAAGAATCTCCTTAAATATGGTACGTCTATTCAGAAAAACTGTTGGCGGCTCGCCTTTAAACATGGCTAAATATTTGGTTACCAGCCAAACCATAACTTCTGTTTCGTCGTCAACTCCTGACCCATCGTTGTTCTTTTTTTTTTTTTTGTTGTTCGAAATAAACATTTCATTACTATCGAATTTTCATAATTGGTCATATTTAAATCCATGTCTATCCGGACCAGTTTTAGAGAAATGTAAATCGGATAGTGATTAAATGAATCCTCATTTTTGCCTGCTCTATTTCCAGTTTAACTTTACTATCGCTTCTTACCCTTGATTAGGTAGCGTTAGCTAGCGTTTTTACGAGTGGAGTTATTGAGTCCCGGTCGCCGTTTCGTTGGAACATACAAACGATTATGACTGAATGGTGTTTTGTCTCACTCAGGCAACATTTTCCACCTTCG
Source organism: Varroa jacobsoni (assembly GCF_002532875.2). Taxonomy (NCBI): domain Eukaryota; kingdom Metazoa; phylum Arthropoda; class Arachnida; order Mesostigmata; family Varroidae; genus Varroa; species Varroa jacobsoni. The sequence continues at coordinate 113,364 of NW_019214041.1, read as the reverse complement.
GCTTTATTGCTCGGTTAAGCGCGAGCCACAGGCCTTCCACACATAACTACTATTCATCTCTCAAAGTTCCCGCGGAACTGAAGCCTTGATACAAACCGAAGAAGACGGTTTTGCTTGGTAGATATTTCGTTTCCGTTCTCTTGGTTGACTCACTGTTCTCAAATGTAAGTGCTATTATTCCCTGTCCTCTATCGCTTATCGACGATCCTTCTCCACAATATGAGTCAATCACGCATTCAATCCTGTACTCCATACTAAGTTCGTAGCCAGCACCGGCCGACGACGACCTTAGCATCATCATTATCACCCGAGTCTCATCACCAGGCCCCTGTTATAATCATCATCATCTATGACACCGCCTCTTGAGGCATTGCCACCAGCATCACCGCTATGTGTATAATAGTTGCTGCTGCTCCATCGGACTTCATTGGCTCGTCATCAGCACAGTTCACTACCGCCGTGTGCTAGCTTGCCTACCCCTTCGTGCCTTAGCGTTGACCCACCTCGGCCCGTGCCGTAGTTCGAGTTCATCGGCAGTTTACAACCCAATCGGCCACTCTGGCTCTAGCAGATCGACCGGTAATGCAGTTGATGCCGCCACCGCCATGCGGTCGCATCAGGAGCGAATCAGTTTGGGCCGCTCGTGTAAATAAGCGACTCAGCCTAACCCTATCCATCTCGTTCATCTAACTGTGCTACAGTTACTATCCACAAACAGTGAGAGATCGAAAACGATGTCCTGTCTAAGCCGAGAACTCAGATCGCAGCAGGATCGACCGGCGGCCGCATGATCAGCGTGAACCCTTTACTCCTAGCCAGCCCCAGTTAGGTCGCGAAGGCAGTGCTTTATTCTCATTTTGTGCATCGAGGAAAGGAATGAAAAAGAAGATAGAAAAATGGCAGATTGAAGCGCGTGTGTTGCCAAACCTCATTTGCCACACCGCGTAACGACTACGCAACGAAGGCGTCCGCGAACCAAGTACGAAATAACGACTAGCCGCCATGATCACCCATCGACATGCACGGGAAGTGCGAGACGAGAGCAGCTACAAGAAGAGATGATGATGGAGGCAACTTACGAGGCAAAGCTGAGTCGACTTACGGACATTACCAATCAGAAGGGCTCCACGGAGGGTCGAGGCTGTCAAGTATCCTGGTCAATCTGCATCAACGTGCTAAAACGACAGAAGCCTTAACTGCCATTGCGGTTGGCGCAACCAAATAGGGAACGAGAAACACGAGATGTGTTCCATAGTTAGTAAGGGAGTGTAGGTTTCACTGGATACTCTCCATTGGATGGGGTTGCGATGGGACTGACGGAAGCGCGAGGATGTGACCAGGCCGACGCCGCCGCCTCGAAACATACATACACTTACCAAGCAAGCCATAACCTCACCTCGGTAGTGAAGGTGATACAGATGGAATCGAGGGCCGAGGCAGATCGGGAAAAGACCTATCGAGATAACAAGCTTAGCTCACATCTTGGCCATCAGCCCACTAGTTCGGCATTGCTTTGCTGCCTTGGTACCGGCCGAGTTAGGGTAGAACGAGAATAGTTGTGATTGGACTACAACTGATTTTATTTTCAGCTGATTCTTTCCCTACCGGGACAGGCAAATTGTCAGAAGCGCTATGACTGAATCTTCATAATGCTGCTATCATATCCATGCAAACCCAGTTGTGTCGCATGCAGATTTTATTGCAGGAGCAACGGGTACCTTTTCACACAGTTCGTCACACGTTAAAAAAGAATACGATAAGAAACGTTGCTTCAAAATTGACTTTCGTTACTGTTACACCTGTTTGTGATACGCTATATTGTTGGATACAGGGTCATGTTTGGTTCCAACCAATTTATCGAATCGATAAAAGTGTACCAGGTAAATTGTAGGGAAAAGAGGCTAGGCACTTCTTGATACCGAGTACTCAGTTTGATTATCTACCGCGATGCGTTTTGATTTCAAAGATCATCTACAAAGGAGCAAAACGTTCGAGACCTAGCGGATCGTACGCTCAATTCTATTAGCTGTAAATATAAGTCTAATAGACAAATCCGTCGCGTCCAGATGCACACTTTTATAATTGTAAGGATGACAGGACAGGATAAGGACAACATTATGCGTAAAGCTAGCAGAAGTAACGGCAAAATTAAGTTGCGATTCCTGTGCCTATTTACTATGAAGCATGGCATAACTTAATATACTGCCGTTAGTCTCCATTATCTCAAATACGATAGACGATACTTATCGTTTACTTTCCGTGGACGGCCGACTTTCCAACGGCCGCTTGAGATTATCGAGACTAGATATTACACTGGGTACAGGCGTCATCGGGTGTCTCATCCACTAAGATGCGTTTTGATGTTCCTATCAAGGGCAATTTGCAGAGATAGATACTCAAATCGGCAGAATCTCGCATAACGAGTAAGTGAATTCTGGAATACGTCGTCTATGTGCTACGTTTTGATATAGACCCTATTTTTGGTAACAAGTGAGACAATTAATCTCTGCATGCATGCTGGAGCCTGATAAAGCTTCCTAAAAGTTGAAAAGTTTGTTTCAACAATGTGCACGACCAAACGACCTCTCCCCAAGCCATTCAGAGCGTCGTTGTTTTTATAAGTTATTATTAGTATTATTATTGTTGTTGTGCTTCATCTTGTTATTAGATTTCAATTAGTCTTCAGAAAATCACCGACGAGAATCTATCTACATGATGGGCGCGTCCTTATGTAGCTGATGGCATCTTGAAGAATACCTCAAAGAAGTACTCAGATCAGGATCTTTTTGTTCCATTCGTTTACTCTATTTCTCGCCATCCCTCCAATCAGCCTTGGCTTCAGAGGTTGCCCGTAAACCTCGGTAAACGAAGCCTTATCGAGTCGCGCGATGTTACGAGCAGCACAAAACCAGTAGAGGACGTCCCTCACTTTTGCGGTTTCACCCTGCTTCTTTTGCGTTGACGACACTCTCGATGATTCTCGTGATGTCGACTATCAGACTCGTGTTCTATGTCTATGTGATCACACACTCGAAGCGGCCGGAGCACTTCAAAGATCAAGTGCTTTCAGACAGGTATCATCGCTGTGTTTATTCCCCCCTCCCCTTGCTTGTAACCCCACAACGCTCAAAAATATCTTTACCTCATGTAGGTACGGTCTTTGGTGGCGGCAAAATCCTATTTAGCAGCTTCAGTTAGGAGAATGAAGTTTCTTTTATTTCTAAACAGCGCCCCCGACACGTTTGATGTGTCCGAACACATCGGCTACACGCATCATATCTTTTCGTCTGAGCTGGCGTGGGGCTGGAAGGGGACGCTTAATGAGTCCGGCTAAAGCCCTCATCATAATACTGCTGCTCGCTCAACTAAATAGGATCTCAATTCGCCATTGGATAGGTCTGTTACCCATTGTGCCTGAACACCTCGCAGATGTATCTGTTACCAGTTAACGGACAGACGTGGCGATGAGTGAAAATTCATCTGATCGAATTGTAGTACCGGTCTGTGCTAAGTACTCACGTAAAATCTTTATGCAGCGCCGTAAACACCGGAAGCTGTTGCATAACAATTGTTGATACCCTTATGAATAATTTCAATCCACAGGTATAGCAAATATAGCACTAAAGAGGACAACGTCGTCGCGTTAGGTACTAATGTTGAACGTAATCTGTTTTTTTTTATTGTAACACGTTAGCTTATGTTTAAATAGACATAAACAGATGTATTTATCTTGTAATCTACGCATCTAAGGGATGAGCTAACGCTGTTTCGTAGTCGCCATTGCCAGAGTGCAACTTTAACGGTGGTGTGGAATATAGCGCCTGGTTCGTCAATACGAGAAGAATTTTTCTCTATTTACAACCCTATGAATGAGATTTTTGCCTCGGTGTACCCTGGGGCATTGACGAGTTTAGGCCGAGCTTTCATTTGTCGCTCCAGGATGTTTGTCGCTTGACCCGTTTCAGCACAACTTTTTAACACCATTGAACGATGGGGTTTTCTTCGATTGCCACCGCTCTCATCCAACCAATTATAGAGCTAACATGCACACTGTGCTTGTTGCACAACAACCCCCAACATTCAGCTTCGCTGATTTTCATTTGGTAGTATCAAGCTTTTACATCTAGGCCTCACTTCGTGTTCGAATTAAGCCATACAGTTCTGCTGGCAATGTCAGTGTCCTGGGTGCTGGTACTAGTGCACTCAGAGCAGTAGATGTCGGGGTCCTGATTCTCCTGCGGGATAGGCGGACTGTCAGTCGCAGCTGATGGAAATGGCGGTCCGCCGGTGACGTACGGGAGGTTTGACCGAGCGCTGAATGGACAAACACAGCATCCACACGATCGCCTAAACTTTTGATGTTTAGCGAACACTGCGTAGCTGATGGCTGCGTAGCTGAAAAACACCGAGAAGCAGAGGAACGGCCGATCACTCATAAAACAGGATGATGCGACAAAGGAGAATGCATCTTCTTGGCGCAATACAACAAAAGACAAAAAATAGAAGCACTTAAGAGAAAAGCGCTAACTTTGCGTGTTGGACCCCAGCTTGCGGCTATGCCGACCCACCTTTGTGCAGAAGTTGTATGCGTACTTTCGCTCAAGAGTTTCTATATCAGCGGAGCATCATCAGCAAATACAATATGTCTATGGATGAAATAGAGCAGCCTGATGTGGTAAAAACAAATGGGACTGTTTATCTCGTAACAGAGAGAGTATTCTAGGGGATCGACGAAGATACGCACATATTCGGGCGCGATACAAATATGAAATTTAGATATGATGCATGTGTTAGGCAGGATCAGTCATAGCGACAGAAAAAAAAATTAGTAGAAATTTGAATGTGAGTGAAACAGTTCGACCACGTATTCACGTATTTGTACCATGCTGTGACGGCTATGCAAAAACAAAAAAAAAAAAAAATAGAGCATTGTTCCAGTGTGTAAAATGTACTTTACTGAAAATAATTAAAAAGATGGTGCAGCCGATTAGTACAACAATTTTCATACGATAAAGATGTGCCATTCTACTTAGCGGTTACACCTCAGTGTATAGTCCTGATTGTTTCATTCACCTTGCTTTTATTACACGTATTGACACATATTTAGTTGTACCCTGACGTAAACTGTATCTCCTTGACTGTTTACAGACACGTTAGTATACGCGGCGTGGCTTGTTCGTAAACCACCTTGCTCAGACGCATAGGTAAGCCAATATAACGAAGGCGTGCACACCTGGAGGCAATACATCGCAAATACTGGTACACAATGGCAATCACCTTTCTATTGCTAAGCTGTATTGCTCGGTCTCTGAAATGAGCTCGATCTTTTCGATTCGTTTCTCTAGCGGAAGCAAGAAGCTCAAAGATACAGTTGATGGTCCTTGACTGATTGCCGCGTTCAAGATACCAACCTCGGCCACCTCGTTGTATCTAAACAAGCGGACGACAGCAATCGCTATAGTCCAGTGTAGCCCACAATCATTCCACCCACCCACCCATCGTGTAAACTCAGGAGATAGGCCTGCCAGGAGATAGGCCATCTTCCAGCTCCGTTCGCACCGTGTGCTCATCTACAGTATAGAGCTAACTTGGTATAGGGTCTATTGTGCATGCTTGCCTGTGTATCTGTCTCAATACACTTACTAGATAGATCGGTGGTTGAACAATCGAAACTTCGTTGTTGTGTTCTACGGCTCGGAGAACCACTATCAGAGATTGTTATGGAGGCGTTGGAACGGCTGCCCAAACCATGCATTTCATCAGCAGCGTAGACGAACCCTGTTTCCACTATTTCTCCCTTGACCTCTGTTCTGAATTCGACACTTCGCGTTGTTGGCCACTGCTGTTCCTCCGCGGTCCGTCTCGTGCCTAGTATTGCTTTATCCTTGGCTCCCAAGGGTCCCTGGACGCCCTAATTCACCAGTTGTCAGTTCTTATTCTACACAATTTTACCGAGTATAGAGAAGCTACTGTTGAATCCTGTCGATTAAATGGCCAGTAATTGTATCGTTAGCGATTTTTGTACAACTTGCCTGTGCAATGTTGGCCTAGGTTTATCGATAGGCAGTGCCTATCGATGAACCTTTTCTAGAATTAATAATTTTCTCTTTTGCTAAAAATAAGCGGTGTACGTCATTGCCATTTTTTATAAGGCTCCTGAAGTGTCCGAGCCATATTTTCGTAAGTGCCAATTGGGTCGTCCGGATCAGTGTTTGAGACTTCTCGTTCTTTTTTGTGCCCTCTAACCATTTTGAGCCCATGCATTATTCAGCCATTAGGCCTGCTATTTACCTAAAATTTTACTCCGTTGGAGTTTCCTAACCTAACTGACTAATATCACCTAACGCGCGATTACTATTGTGATGTTATTTGCGGATTAAAGAAAGAATATTTGAATAATAAATAGTAAGTGGTTTAGGTCGGGAATGGGAGACGTAACCGCCCTGAATGATAGTTGTGTTGGATAATTATGAGTGTCAAAGGTGTTTATTTTTGCGCACAAAAAAAAGTTCATCAAAATATGTTTTTATTTAAATTCTGTCTCAAAAAACAGACAGAAGGAAGAGTACGGGCTTACATACTTCACACTATACATATAATATAAACTGGACGTCTAAAAACGTTCGAGTACGAACCATTTATACAAGACGTTTTCTATCAAGAGAAATTGCGTACGTCTTAGCTGATAGGATTACATTATTATGAGTTTATTTTTTTGCAGACCTAATCTCTGCTTTCGGTGATTTAATTAATTAAATTAGCTGAATTTAGACTATTTGCTGTAGTGTAATGTATAGCCATCCGTACCGTTAGAAACCTAAGCCAACGTGTATTTCTTCTTACATATTAAGAAAAATGTTTAATTTAGACTTGTTATTATATGTATATATATATATATATATATATATACATATATGTCGAGTACACCCCTAACGCGCCTATAGACAAGCCCTGTTTGAAGCGCGATCTGACAGATTCTCATAGGTCTACAACATAATACCGTCCGATAAGTCGTCTATCTACCTTTATAAATTCAGTCTCATACTAGATATTTGGTAAAACAAGTCAAGATAGAAACTCAAAAAGCAAACATGCTATTTGTATAGAAAAAAAAAAATGTAATTCTAGCCAAATCCAGCTAACATTATTCGTTCGCCGGACTCACATTAATATCTTCATAACTTCAGATAGATTGCAAAATTGTTTCTGTGCAGCGCGCATTTGCTCCTCCACTTTTGGTAGCACTCAACTCAGTCATGGGGGTTGAACAGGGAATCCGTAACAACAAGTTGTACCTTCTTCGAGCCGTTTGCGGTATACCGTTCCCCGGCAAGAAGATAACCCTCCTTTATCGTGCAGGGCTACCTGTTACAGTAAAGCAAATGTACCGCAAGCAACGCTTTTGAGACAGAAGCTTGCGGCTAAGCACCTTAGCTAGTATTAGTCGTAACGAGTTTCTAGAAACGCCACTGAAAAATAGCGGTATAATACAAAGCTCGGATAGTACTTGTCTCCAAAATGGCGTTGCTAGGTGTGGGCTGATGCTGAAACTACAGAACTAAAGACATATCTTAGGATTTGGCCATTTTTAGATTTTCCATTGGTAAAGTGGCCGGAGTGGTGACCTATGGCAAGCAATGGACCATTAACACTTTGAGTAATGCTGCAGAAGCTTAGTTACGTTTCGAACCCGAATGTCGTAACATTGAATCGAAATGACGATGGTTTGGTAGGTAAAAAACCAAAAAGGTACATATAATATAGTGGAACGTTGCAACATATGCGCATGGCTCGTTACACACATCCATTGACAAAAAAAAAAAAAAAAAAAAAGCATTGGCTTTACATTTCTATGTTCCGAATAGAGTAAAGTAAATTTTCAGACCAGCGGTGACACATCAGAACTTAACGATAGGAATGAATAGCATAGAGAAATCGTCCGACAAATTGTAGCTATGGCACATAATTACAGTTGCTGACAAAAAAAGGCTTGTCGCTATGATTTACTGTGACAAATATCAGTCGAAATATGATGGCAGCACGAACAGAGACCTGTCGGAGTAAAAGTATTCGCCCAACTTACCGTTAAACGTACACAAAAATCAGAGAACGATCCGATCAACGTAAGAAATGCGATAGAAGCAATGTAAGTAACGGCGGATCAATTATACGACGCACGTGGGAATTTCTGATTTCCTATGGAACAAATCGCACCTTGCGATACCACAGAGCAACTAACAACCAGCCAGAAATGTACAGCCGTGTATAGCCCTCACATTAGATGTATCTGCTAATACATATGTGATTTTATTTACTTTTGAAGAACTTGAGTAGTGCTTAAAAGGTAATGGACATTTTCCGTAACTGGTCGGTAAGCTTCTGTTTTTTTCCTAAGAAACTCATTCATGTTTTGCTATCTCTCCGATATACCTTTCTTCGTGCTTGACATATTTCTGACAAGACCACATTCATGAGAGGTCCCTGTGCTCACCCCTCAGCTCGGCAATGTGCCGATCGCTGCCCCCGGTTATCAACTTATATATTCTTCTGAGGAGATTCTTGTTATCTAGAGTTAAAAGTATATAACAACAGCAACGACAACATCGGCGCTATGTTATCTATAGAACTTTTCTGTATTTACCTATCGGCTACAAATATGGTCCAAATCATTCAGATTTATTAGCCTGATTCAAGATGAAAGAAACAATGATCTTACCGATCCATCGTTATAATATAAACCTATGTTGGTCATCGTGTTGTACTTACTTCTACAAACTTTCATTGACCTCGAATCGATAAATACAGGCCGTTATTGCAGTAGAGCAGCTCTAGTGGATGATAATGTGAAACGAGAAGCGAGAAATTAATCCAGAAGCGAGTTATTAAGCAGGCGACCACAAATCAGCACAGAGACTGCTACTGCCCGCGTATCATATCATGGAAGCAGCACGTACTCTGACCTGGTCAAATAGTCAAACCGATTTGCCCCTTTTTAAATGATATTGTTAAATTCTAAAGCACTTTAATACCATAGGGGAGGACAACGTTCGTAGCGAGTGATTACGTTTGTTAACAGAGACTGAGGTCGGCCGAAAATGGCTTGAATGAACTGAAAAAAAAAAAAAAAAAATAACACTGTTCAGATATTCTGATCGATTGAAGCACACGAAAGCACAGTAAGAAAAACGATTTTGCACAATTCACAGTCGAGATTGTGAGTTTCAGTTTAGCGAAGGTTTGCGTACCTTCGCATTATCGAAAGTATGTTAGCCATATACCAAACTACGAAGTTCAATTGGACTGAATTAGAATTAGCCCCTACCTCTGTGCCCCTGTATCGAATCAGTTTACAGGTACCGTCTCAACTGTTGCTGAATTAGAACCTGCCTGAACTCTCCTATTAATGCTTCAATAGATTTTAGCCTGTCCTATTCCTAATTTAATAATAATAATGATTCCCTTCGTGAGCTACGCAGATATAACTGCATTATCAAAGAATATGTTAACAAGTTATCCTGTCGTAGTCTTTCGACACTCTACGGCGCTGAGCCGCAATGCGTTGGGAGTTACTCTGGCACGCGCGTGCCATGTTATGCGGGAAAGAAAATTGCAAATTTATGAGATCACCTCAAGGACAGAAGAGGCAATGAAGCAGGCGCAAACGTCCGGTAGGCGGCGTCTGCTGTGCAGCTACGCGGCTATCGGATCAATCGCGTTTAGCTACTGTTATGTGGTCGATATAGCGCTTTTAGGCCTTGTATTACAATAGCATCGTATCGGATGGATGAGGCTGATGTTGAGCCTCGTTTTAAAGGCATACGAAGTCCTGTTCAGCGTCACCGCCGCTGCGGCCTTATTTTCATTGAAGCGAGAACGAAGAAACTGAAGAGACAAGAAGCGACAGACACGTACGACAGTAAGTTCAAATGGGAGTGGCCGAACAACGTACCAGTAGTCGTTGTATAGGAATATGCGGTGAACAAGAGATTTGTGCCGAACCATAAAGTACGATACAAGCAGCCTGGTCATGTTGTCGCCATTAACGTACCAATAGTCTGCTTCAAGTAAGTACCCAGTGGGGGCCATTTTTTCGGCTCTGCTTTCTGCACGGTCTGTTCTGAAAAAACTGCCAACGAAGCTTGCAGATGAAGGCTAATCATCACAAAGTGACATGATCAGGTTTAGTTGGCTGGGTTGAACTGTGCAGAACGACATTTTCAAGCGTAACTACCCCCCCCCCCCCCTCGAGCTTTTATCATCCAATGAGGATGTCGTGAAAAAAATATTTGAAAAGTTTACCCCCTAGTTGTCACAGATGCTGTCTTGCATCTTGTCGCATGGTGTATTACTCTAGCGGTCCTTTTGCCATTTTTAGAATGGTCGGTCGCTTGAGAGGGTGTCTGAACCCGGTCCGTGATTTATTGTAGCATAAAGTAGACATTTGGCATACTTACGTAAGTGTCATCTAAACGGTGCTTCAATGTAGTTGTTCTGTGTTGGATAGCATTTGAAAAAGTCTATGAAGGTAGAGCCTAATTGGAACAATTCGAGTATGAAAGCTAATTCATTTTGAAAAGATCAATCAGTAAGTGCTACATTTCCCGTCATCTTAACACAGTAGAATGTTGGCTTCTGCAAAACAAATTAAGGCAACAATTTTTGGGATCTTAAGTTAGCTCATCAATGAGTTACCCTAATCAGTGAGTTTCATCTTTTAACCGTCGAGTAAGTAAATCTCGACTCCTATGAAGCTAAGTGATGACGTAGGCGTAAGGCTAGTAGCCAATATTTAGGCGGTATTACCTAGAAAATCGTGTCGTTGGACCGAAGCTGATTTGTAGGATGAGTCTGGTGGGGTATGGTAGGTAGGTAGGTAGGTAGGTTTGCATTGATGTGGTCGCCCACAATCAGTGTTCATCTATCCACCATCGCGCATAGGACATTGCTACTGAACGAGCTTTTTACATCTCTTTTCATTTTGGGGTGATTTAAGAAGAATTCCACTATTTTTTGGGAGTTCCCTCCTTTTCGCAAAGTTTCGCTTTGGCTGTCGATAGCTTTGTTACCGAACTCGGCCATTTTCCGTTACCCGGTCTAGTAGCGATGTACACGTAGCGGAATCTTCACACGAACAGTAGAATGTCTACAAGCTAGGGATTAGACAAAAACACATTATGATAGTTGGTGATTACCTGTATCAACGAGACGATAGCATTTAGAGACTTTTTAATAAAGTCATTGCCAGCAATATGTTGTGTGCGGTTCAGCCCTTGGAGAGATTTCCAGCTCAGTGAGATGGCCTGATTTATTATTTTCACACGGCTATCGGCTACGTTATCTCTACTTTTTCTATTGACTTATCTGCTTTGTATTGCGTTTAGATAATTGTTTATACATATCTCCTCCACTTCGTCTGACTTTTTTGCATCGGTTGGTGCGAAACGAAACACTTCCTTGAAACGCGAGATACCTACCAGCGAAATAAACGGCTCGATGGCTGTCTCGTCTTTGTGTTGCTACGCTCCTTGCTTCCCGATGATTGCTACAGTGTGGACTTACATTTTTCCATAATGTACGTTTTCTGAGTGTTGACAATTCGACGCCTTGACGCCAGCCTTCGATATCGGCCAGCTGCACGTGCCCGCATCTCTTTTTGCTGCCTTCTTTGTCTCCGCCGACCTTAGTGATCTCGTTGAAATGATTTTTCGGCATATTTTTTTGCGCGATTTTTTTGCCTATTTTTTCGGCATATTGACCTACACTAATTTTCTATACTTCAATGAATACTTGCTCATTAGATGTTTGCTGGCAGAGCCAGTTTGCACCCTATCATACGGGTAGCTCCCGAACTGTGTCTATGCCCAAGCCCGAACTCCAACCCACAAAGAGCCTGATATAACATTACTGCACCGCGTCGCATATTTCAGTGCCTGCAATGATACGTCGGATCTATCAAGAACCGAGTAGATCCAAGAAACCCAGGAAACTTTTAAACAAACGCACGCGTTCTTTTCAATAGTAAAAACGATATCCAAAAGGGAGCCACATTGGAGGGCACGATTTTGATTCAATCGTGCCCTCCAATGTGGGGTAAGTGATTAAAACACATCAGTAATTCTGTTCGATAGTGGGCCGTTCGTCCAGCTCATATCTTTCAAGCACCAGTTCCTTCTTTGAGAGACGATTCATAGATTTGCAGTTTGGATTGGGATCTACTTTATAGAATATGGGCTCGATTTTTCAGCATCTGATTTGTGTAGCTAATTACAGTGTTAGTTTTGAGTTGTTTTGTAGATTGATCGAAACCTGGGTCACAATCCTCATCGAAAAAAATAGAAATGAGTTTTAGATATTCAGATTTTTGTTAGGGATATGGCTATCGTAGAGATTGATGAAAGATGAAGAACGTCTACGACATTGGGATTGGCATCTGCTTTTTGAGCCACGGACAAATCGAAAAAGAAAGAAAAAAAAACAAGTAGCGGCACTATCACGCAACAGCTTTGCAATCCAAGCGCCGGGTGGGGGCGTGGGTAGATATAATCAGCGTATTGCTTTGGGGAGGACCAGAAAATCACCGCATGTGTTTATTGCCTATTTCTCTGTGTAGGCGTCTGTCGGTCTAGTCGACCAGACGCCCGTATCTTATAGAAAGCTTGTAATGGATTTTTAGGCTATACTCATTTAGCCGCGAGATTATGTAGTTACAAATATGTAGAGATACCTGGGTTTGTGTTGGCCAATAGTAAGGTCCAAAAATTTTGTGTGTAGTTTTTAATTAAAGTTTGCGGCCTTAGGATCGGTTCTCTCACGTCATTAACAAGTATCGCTAGAATACTAAAGAAATCATACGTTCAAAGGATTTTTGCGAAGCCTCCACTTCTCTTTTTGGTGTTTTACTTTTCCCCTTTTTTTTCATACTGTTAGCGATGTCTACAGACAGCAGAGTGTAGTAATCTTTCATTTTTAGATTACCAGCTAATGCGACGCGACTTATCGAAAAATAACTTAACAGTCGCATTTAGTTGAAGTTATCTGGGGTAGCATGATAACGTAGGCGGTAGCGCCAGCAACCCACAGGACGGCCGGTTAGAATTCTACAGGTCTCATTCTAATCACTGTTAACGAACCCCGATTTTTTTTATAAATCATTCCTCAGGTTCCAATAAAAATGAAATGCCACGCGCTACAATCTGCAGCATAAATGCTCGATAACGTGTAATTTTGTTACTATTCTATTGCGGTTTTGTGTTTGATTTTTCACTTATTCGATGGTAGGCAGGCAGGCAGGCAAAGGTAGAGAAGACTGCCGCCAGTAACTTAACCTTTTTCCTTTACTTTCCTACTCCTTGACCAGGTATACAGCCTAGGTAGAGTTGTTACAAAGAGTGTTCGACAGAATACTAACGTCAGACTTGATGTAAATGCAATCAGCAATTTCAAACAATTATCTAATATGGGTTACAGGCGATATTGATTGACCAACGTAACAGCATGTCTATAATAAGTACAAATGGTAAGCACTGGTCCTCTTTTTTCGAAGTCTTCTCTCCGTTCACTTCTGTATTCAACGTAGCAAACCACTGGGAAAGGTTTTACCTCTCTTATCAGTGTGTCTTGTTTACGTAATTATTCATCGAAGTAAGACTTTAAGCTAGGGGTAAAAACAGTCCACCTTCGACATCGGTTTGTTTCAGGTCGCATTTGACGAAGACCAGATTCTGACCAATCAAATGAAGATACCACAAGATTTACTGTTCCACGTAATAATGAGGCTTTAATCTACCGCATATACCGAATTCGTTCAGTTTGGCTTGAGATAGGTTTTATTTACAAATATTGGTTTGCCCCTCTATTTATTTTGCAACTTGAAGTAGATCTCTACCTAAGAAGGCAAACGTCTTTAGCGTCACACAAGAACAAAAGCTGCTTATGTAGACAAGCGTTATATGGCACAACTCGAACTATCGAAAGCAAATTCTTTCCTAAAAAATAACAATTCTTTGTGATTTATATACACACACACACACACACACACACGCATATAAATAATAAAAACTACTGGAAGGAAAAAAAATAATTAGGAACTGAAATTGGCAAGTTCGACACGAATGCTACTTGTTTGGCTGCAACGTATTGAAACAACAATTCAAAGCTAAAACATTGAATTTTTCAAACAAACTATTATCGGTTCTACGTGGAGAGCGTTCATCAACTGTTCGGTCCAATTTGTCTTTACGTTGATAAATTAGTTAGCTTTTATGAGGCTCGCACCGTATCATTTGTTTGTCTGTATACGGTGTTCAATTTATCAAGTACTTTTTTGACGCAGCAGTTGGCGTTATCTTTACATGTTGCCGGGTTTGTTGCGTTGGGTGTAATATCAGTCGATGCCCAAGAATATCCTTGGACCAACTAAGCGTTCCGTTCTAACAATGGAAATGTCCAATTCCGACTTCGAAGTGTTAGCATATCATAACAGCTACGATGATTAGATCATGATCAAGAAAATAGAAATGTTGTCTTGTTCTTCCTCCCCTCTGTCCAGGTGAAAAGGATAACCTCTTGTCGTCCTGCGCGCGAACCCGTCACGTATCGCTGTCAAAGGAGCACACGTCATTTCCAGTAAATCGCGTAGGGGGAAACTGTGAAGCCGTCCGATAAGCTTTGCCTCGAAAAATTTGCGATTTCAACTCGGTCAAAAACAACAAAACGGGCGGCGATTTTAATTTGAAACACAATATTGAAATCAGGAAAACAGAATTCGGGCTAACGTATCGTATCGCCATCTCGAAGATACGACAAACAACAGTGAATTCGAATGGCAAACAAAGCTACCTTCCAATGAATAATAAACGCCTGGATAATTCGTATAATATAAGATAAAAGTTTCCGCGTAGACCTGCCAACGTTGGCGTTTTGAGGTAGTTAGAAACGCGGCATTCGTGTCCGTCTTCACTCTACTACTATAAAGTGCTCCATAGGTTTACTACCTTACTGCAGTTACGGCTGAGACTAGGTCAGGAGCCCTCTTAAGAGGTGCAAACATTCCATGACGTGTTGGGTTTAATGTTCAAATTACATTAAGCCCACAAATAATGTAAAGTACAACTGGGTTAAGGGGGCCGAATATGAAATGAGTAGCATCAACTTGCAGTACATCCTGTACTTTCATTATAGCTGACAAACGTTACATGGGAATCGTCAACATTACGGTACGAGTGCGCAATCTGTCGTCACGAATAGATCCCTTAAAGCATCCACTTCCTTTGATTTGAAAAAGTAAAGTACATACTATTCAAGTGAGAAAACGGTTTGTACTTTAGTAGAGTTTACACAGATCAGTGGACGAATAGTAATGATAGCCATAAGGTCCGTCATGATATAATTATGATACGAAAATTAACATAGTCCGCACGAACGCTATAGTGGATCCCTTTGATCTTCGCCACACCGAATGTTGTCATACAGATCAAAGTGAACACATTGGAACAGCCAGAATCATGGAGCTGCATTTTGTTACCGCTTATACTGACGTCCTTTCAGCGAGCGCGGTTCAATAATGAGCGTCCTAGCAAGGTGAGCGCTTTTCATGGTCTGCATAATAACGAAAGAAATATAACATGGAGACACAACTTTACCGATCGCTCGATCTACTAGCACGCGTACTATTCAACGAAAAGACTCAACGGTTTAGTCATTGAGAGGGTCAGTAAGGGAACTAGACCCATTTGGATAGTTATTACGCAGGAACGATTAAAGCGCCTGTCTATATATACGTGCGTGTTTATCTGTCTGCGTATGTTGATGACGTTCAGCTAATGAAGGTAGCTGGCCTTTCATTGGCCTGAACACGTCGACACGTACCGCTACTATTCGATTTAACCCCACAGAGCTATAAAGAACGCCCCTAATAGGGAATGCAACCATTTAAGGATTGCTCCTATTGATAAAGTCCGGATTTTCTGCTTCAGTAATAGGATTTGATAGTGTTGTAGGCTATGTAGTTTAAATATGAAAGAACATCGAATATTTGCCGTTTGTACTCAAACTGATACTAAAAGCTCACAACGCATCATGAACGCATGGAAAATCGTGGATACGCTTATCGTAAATATCTTGCACGAAACGATGTCATAGAGCCAAATGATTACGGCGAGTTAAAGGTTGACGGTAAAAGTTTATAACACCATCCTTTTTTTTCATCGTTCGTTGCTGTTTGAAGCGATTTGGCAACGAGTCACGTAAGATACGGTTGAACGTGCCAGAACACCATAGGAAAATTCATAGAGATAAATAAGCTTTTTCTATTGCGCGCTAGAATAATAGCCACTTAAGCAATTTGTACAGATAGCCACATGAATACAGCGTCTAAAATAATTAGTTTATGTATTTGTTGTACATTTATGCATTGTCATTTCTTACTAGTAACCCGATTGCCAATCGGCTCTCTCAAAATTTCTCAGAAAATAATTTTTATATAGAAAAATAAACACTTTTGAAGAGCCTCTTCCAAACGAAAAGCTGTTCTGATTGACGCAATGACAACCGGTCTAATTGTATTAATTAAACACTGATTCTCTTAAGAGTCGACCATGTAGTTGAGTTTCTATATATATATATATATATATATATATATATACATATTTTTTTTATCTACATCTTCTTAAACAGTTTTTGTACTTTACGACGCGTAAACTACCATTATCCAATTTACCTCCGGCAGTCTATTCCTCTATGTGACCTGCGGTTTGTCTGTATTCAGGCTGTCACCACGTCTTGAAAACATCGCCTCGATAATTTGCACCTGACCACTACACGCGACAGTGAGCCCGAACCAGCCCGGTTTCCGAGGAGTCGTTAAACACGGTGTGGTCCGATCGCCGTCGCAGGTGCCAGGGCCATTGCCGCTGCTGCTTTAACCCAGTTTCTTCACTACGCGGTAATATCCCTGCATTTCTGTCCTCGACCACTCGAACGCTTATGGTGTCCTGAACCCGGTGCGGGTCGAGATTTTACGGCAAGAGACGAGAGGCGATGGCCGAGTCTATGCGCTACTCCTGCTTCTTGCTGGCCGATGATCATGGCGGCACAAAGTGATCAGTGTCGTTCAAAAAGCTGCTGATGCTGAGGTGACTGAGTCGGCGTTCGGGCTCGCCTCGCTATAGGTTGGAACGGCGTTTGACCTGGCTGCTGGTCTTAAAATCTTCTGCTATTGCGCTGTGGTCTACTTGAAGGCATAGCCCAACAGCTCCATAGTGTCCTGTACAATGTAACCTGACGATTATTGCGCTCAGGGTGTCGTGGATCGACGCTGCCGCTGGTGAAGGGAATGTCGCTGCGCAAGGCGTTCGCTTTCGCCTGGTGACGGTCAATTGACTTGATCATAAACTCATTTGAAATATGGCCTATAGTAAACAGACGGAGTACGGCCAATAGTAGTAGTAGTTGTAGCAGCAGCTTCATTGACGGCCACGGGCCACTTACTGACTCCAGATTCAAACGACGACAGTAGCGGCACCGGCAAGCGATTAGGTTTTTGCTACAGTTAAGGGTTACAGACTTCGTATTATTAGCACACGACCTGAATAACCCGTTTATATACACAGACAGAGTTACGAGCACACATTCACATACGGGTTCACGCATATAGGGGCAGTTAGTTATAGAGCTTAACCGCCGTAAATGCCGCTGAACGCGACCAAAGGGAGTGGGTAGCAAATGTATATATAAATCATTTTTCCGGTTGCCCGATCAGCAGTAATAGTGCGGAAATAGATCGCACATATACACGGTTTACCACGGTTTACGGCGTCGATTTCTTACCGTAACGATGTGTGGTGGACAGGTGTTTGTCAACAATAGCTACCTTTGTGACATTTATTAGCAAGCAATTTGGCTAGCGAAGGGGGCGATATTGAATGCGCAAGATGCAATCGTTAAGGTCGTGTAATGGAGGCAAGCAATGTTGGGGGTGAATCAAGGCTTAACAAATAATTGTATCGTTCGTGATCGATGTATAGTGCTGTGTTAGGGAAGCTTTTTTGTGTGATAAAGGATTATGCCCAGTTTGTGTTCGATCATATTTCGTGTATCGGATAAAGGCAAGGTACCGCAAGTTTCTAGAAATTGATACTATTTGCTTCCTTCTCTCATAGTCAGTTTGCAGTGCCCCAAGGTAGTGGCAGCACGAACTTTTTGCAAAGTGAAGGTTAACGTTGATCTAATAGACAACTTTCTATGATATGCGAGTTAGCTTTCTAATTCCATGTTGTCTAACCATGGAGATGGAAGGCGGCGCCTGCTATAAAATAGGCAGGATGATTCCATCGATTGCTACCTATGGTTATGATGTTCAGACGATCAACAGATAATGTGTACAAATGAATGTTTCGTATCAACATATTTCAGGCAGCTTCAAACAAAACGGACAACTTTTGTTTAGACAGGTATCAGTAGCTAACCAATAACAATAACCTTCATTGTGTATGCCATCGGTTGGTAACTTTGTGTTGTAACTACGGTAAAGACGGATGATTGATCTCAGGTGACTATCGTTTAACGCAGCCCCTTTTAGCTACGAACGTATACAAAACCCTGCCCGGTAAAGTAACGTCGGCTCAGACCGAAAATGGTGCAAATGACTTTGAAGTGTCTGTTTAGTAGATGGAGTAAATTCAAGTAAATACAAATTAAGTCACTTAAAGCAAAAATTAGATTTGGAAGAAGAAATACTATCGAGCCCTATCAGCTGTTGGCAAAATTCTTTGAAGTTTCTCCGTGTACCTCAAATGTTGCTACATACATCCCTTGCTTTCGAACACAATTTAGACACCTTAAATTATTGTTATATAAACGGCGTACACAGATCATCTATATCCGAACATTTTGTTCTGATAAGTCGTTTCTAAGATTATATCCAAGCGAGGATAAATTTATTTCATAGTGCTGGATATTTCATTCCCAACGATCGTGTCTGTTCGGTATAAACGGCATTCACACGTTCCATTTAAGGCCTAAACGACTGTCTAATTACCCCCTTCCGCCGTCTGCAAATGGTTTTTCTATAGTAATCGTGCGTTAAACGATATTCGGTGTTAATTTATAGAAACTGCTAAAATACGCTGCATGAAAAAAAAATTAGCGGAATCAAACTTTGGGTTTAGCGAAAGGTACTAAATGTGCAGGTCCTGAAAGTAAAGCGTAGAAAGACCCCAAAAAAAACTAATCGTTGCAGCGTACCTGGACGACCTAATTGGCAATTGATATTCTGCACTTTAAAACAGCCGTTGATCTCTGACCTTTTTAGCCGTTTTTGAATCCTTGAAATCCAAACACTGTTGAAGATCTTCTGGTGCGCGTCCTGCAAATTTTTCTCGACCTTTTTAAAGGTCGTGTGAAAACTGACCATAACGTAGACTGTCGATTTCGGACGAAAAATAATGGTCATAATATGGGTGAAGATTTGATCGGCGCTAGTATTTTCGGTAATAGCTGATTTTTGGTCAAATTTCGAAAACGACACACTGTTCGGGGTTTGCTATTTCATCTCATGAAAAAAAAGCTACTTTTCTTTTGGTATTAAAAGCAGCCAGTGTTATGAGTTTGTATCTATTAACAAAAGTAGAGGGCAAAAGTGAGCTCATTCATGGTAGGGCCTTATGTCAATTGATACTCCGGAAAAAAAAAAAGAAACCATTTAATTGTCAACATTCATTGCGATCCGGTTGAATCAGGTGCGTTCTCTTCTATGAATCTAGTTTGTCTTTAGTATAAGCTTATTTCTGAAGCTAACTCTAGACTTGAAGTGCGCCTATTTCTAATACTACCTTGGCCCAATTTTTGATATGTACGCGTAATTTCAACGGTGTAGGATGAATAGGGCTTTCCTAAACAGATTTCGACCTAATGTAGGGAACAGGGGAAGATTCCGAACCCCCTTTCGCGAAGATTCGAAACCCCCTTTGATAAAAGTATTCCAAGTGCACCTTTAGAACTGAGGCATTCGGATCTTCCTTTGATTGGGTTACACAGACTGTTACATCAGCCCTCAGATGAAATGATATATATGGTACGAAGCTCTTAGTAATAGTAACGATTAGATTTCATGTAACAAACACTGAATTCAATTTGATTAGCGCTGTTGCTGCATTTCATTATTCAGGGGGTTTTCACACCCGTGTACAAAGCCCAACCACGAGATCTACGTATTATAGGACAAAAACTGCACCATAGATGGAAAAAAGGCCCCTTTATGGTACAGGCTTTTCAGTCGACTAGCTCACTCTGTAACTAGTGATGAGGAAGTGGCTGATGATAGACAATCAACAAACAATCAAACAAGAAATGACATCGACAATCATCGTAGCTAGGGCACTCGATTTGTAACGCCGACACGCCAATCACTAGCAACAACGTACGTTAAATTTATGTTATAAGCCATGGTAACTTCGATCAGGGCAATTATTATTATGTCACAATGGACGATGTAGCAAAATCTTCGTATAACAATAATAACGTGTTTTAATGGTGCATATTTGTTCGGTGTTTTACTATACATGTTAGTACACCGTTTTTAGGCCAAACCCTTATGTGTTATAAAAGGAGACGAAGTAACTTCTCACAAGTTTGTTGCGCACCATCTATACCAGGACAAGGAATATTGTCCCACTAAACAAATATTTCCTTACCGCAAAAATATATGAGTCCAAGAGACGCTATGTCTAGGTAAGCCTATTAAGTGATACTCAACGATAATGATTCCGCCTTAGCAAGTGCGGGTTTGCACCTTCCGACCGCAAAGAGGTCCTATCTGCTTTGTGTCGACGGCCCTTCAAATTTCTGGATTCCACTTGGGTGTAGTGAGCGCGAAAGAGGTTGACGTGGCCATAAGCGTCGGCTAGGGCGACACAGAAGACGATCTAGCGCCCGTTTCCTTTGAGGAGGAGGCAGCTTAGCAGTTACTGACAATTTCGTCTCGTGCGGTAGCGTCACTCACGTTCTTGCTTCTTTCATCCTCAGAGGGAAGCGTCGGACGGAACAGAAAACCCGCCGCCATTTCATTCTCGCTGTGATCCTCCCGTTGATGTCGTTATCGTTGTTGTTATCTATCAGCAAGGCGGTTGGCTGGGTTCGAATCCCGACCAAACGCCAAAGCAAAGTTGGCTGAAACAAACTGTGTAGTGGCCGATACGGTGATGCTAGATACTTTCTGGTCGAGTTTTGCCGGTTGTTTTATAACACCATGCTTCAAACTGTTCGATGCCGTTAGACGGCTGGTCGGTAAAGATGACAGATGGGGCTGGTTGGACCGTGAGACGACGGGCAGCATTTGGATCTACATCACTCTTTCAGATTTATTTCGCCGCGTTTTTTGCTTAGGCCTTTTTTTTAGTATGTTTTTTCGATCTGTCGGTCCAGTTGCCTTATTTTGTCTTTTGATGAAAGACGAACAAGCGAGATAATGAGGCTTAAATGAAACATCTGACAGGGAGCGGAAATTCTGATTGCACCACAGGCAAAAGCAGAAGGTGCAACAAGTACTATCTGAGTACTTTGCTTAAGCCGTTTATTTTGTATAGGTAGTGCTTTTAGATGTTGTGGGGTGATTATAGTGATGTTTCCACATTAACTAAGTAGACGTCCTTGTACGATATAGGCTGAATTTAATTAATTAATTATGTCAAAGGCATGCAAACTTTTTTACAATATAACCGATGAAGTAACGTGTGTAAAGAGCTAGAGAAGACGACTGATAATTCGATGCTTTTGAGAGGGCTAAAACCTATAGCTTTATATTAGGCTCAGTGCCTGTGGTACGCAATGAGACGGTTCTATGACACCTTTCACTATTAAACACTCTATTGTAATGTTAAGTTTGATTAAAAATGGCATGTTCTAGGTTGAACTGCTCAGACATAGGGAATTAAATTTCTCTGCCCATGTCAACAAAGAATTCCTCTTTGTATCGTAAATAGCAGACGTTAGGTTACGTTATCTACATACTCAGTGTAGACCCATTTGTTACAATGTCAAATTGTTTTCTTCCGAGCGAGCGTATGCTTCATTCCGACAACGGTTTGGTCAAGTAAGATATGGAAATCTATTTGTGTCTTCACTAAAAATATTTTACTTGTATATAAAATATATATAGCCTATATATCTAAAGGCAGTAATAGGCTATTTCTAAACAGCAGCTAAATAATTATCCAGCTGCTTATTCCATGTTCATTAATTATGTGCTGTTTTTCTCTGCGAAATACTATCGTAACCGTTTTCTTTTGCCTTCTGCTGTTTACGTTATTAAGAAGAACGGTTAAAGAAAGCTTAAGCGGCCTTTCTCTTGTTAAAGACAGAACCGGTCCTGTCTAGTTTGCTAGTCTGTGACGCCGTCACTATTATCATGGGATTAGGTCCTAGTGAGCCACAAATGCACCAACACCGCCTACATCTCTCCATATCTACAACGCTCGAGTAGGCGAACGGCAGCCGAAAACTCGACCGGCCAAATTTCCTGCAACTGATAAGCCGCCTCAGTCATAAGGGGCTATTGTAGCCATTGGCAACAGGTAGGCGACAGCCGCTGCTGTCGGTGGTAACAACAGCGAGAGCGACTATAGCTACAGCCAACAAAACATTGTCAAGTTTTTTTTTAACTTAGCTCAACGACGGGTCGCCAGCAGCTCTATTGCTTTTAGCCCTTTCATTAAATGTGGCACGTTGAGTTCGCGCCGTCCAATTTTCCATTTCAACCCAACGCTACCCGGCGTGACGAACAGTTCACGAACAAGCTTTCTTTTTGGCGACTTGTCCGCAATCTGTCGTTTCCATCGCTCATCCTCGGCTTCATATTTATCAGATTCCTATAGATCGCTCGTCATATGCCGCTGTGGCAGGCAAATAAGCCCATGTCACTGTAGGCTAGCGGTATTGGCTAACGTTGCCGTTGCTGAAGGTTACCGCTAAGCAGGCTAATGCAACAGACAATGAGCCGGTACCCAGCTAGGAGTGAGGAAGGAAGGCTAAAAAGATAGTGGGTAGACGACGCTTGCTAATTGTGACGCGGCTGTAGATGAAATGTTGGCATTTTCGAAGCAGCTTGTGCAGGTTGCAGGGCCCTTGTCGGGCCTCGATATTCCTTGCTATCAGTACAGGTAAGAGAAAAGGAACAGTCGAGAAGGAAGCAGGAATCTAGGCTCGCAGGACATCATGTCATAAAAGATAATTGCTCTCTGCGTTGGATACGTGCTTACAACAGAACAGCAGCGTCAAGCAAACCGACCATTCCACTGAGGCCGGTTATTCTCCGTTCCAAGCGTCCGTCGGCCGCTGGTTCCGCCCGCTGTCATCATTCGTCATACATCGCATCCCCTCCTGCTGTTACAGCGTGCGAATCGCTAGCGTAGCTATCAGGATTGGTTCGCCAAAATACGCATTATCTTCAGCCAATCAGACAACGTTGATAATGCCAGGCTATCCCGGACCGAATCCGTAGGTCAGGATCACATGCGTCGTACATTAGCGGACCATCGCATGAACAAAGCGACAAACAACGACCGAAACGCCTAGGATGAAGAGGAGAACACGGAGGTCAAGAGTCTGTAGAGGACGCAGGAAAAGGCGAATGGAGGGGTTCTGGCAACCTGAAAACAAACGATTGAATGAGGCGGCAACAGGGGAAGGAACCCCTGCTGGCGTGTAGGGCAGGTGATCCCGGGAGACGTGGTAAAATAGGTAGATTTGGGTAATACGTAAATAGGTTAGGAGCAACTAGAATGTGGGTGGCGTTGGTGATGTCGTCAGTCGACGTGTTGGCCAAGCAACGATAACTATCCACAAACGAAAAACGCGGAGACGGACGGTCATGCAGAGTTTCCTGTGCCGCGTAACAGAGTAGTGTCCCTAACAGGTATTCCATGCTCAATAGAAAAGGAGACAAATTCGTAAGTTCTATTTCCAGTACACAATTATACTAAGGAATCGAACACATAAACGAAGATTGAAA
Source organism: Varroa jacobsoni (assembly GCF_002532875.2). NCBI lineage: Eukaryota > Metazoa > Arthropoda > Arachnida > Mesostigmata > Varroidae > Varroa > Varroa jacobsoni. Next base: position 89,360 of record NW_019214041.1, on the reverse strand, counting down.
GGTAGCTAATGTTCCCTGAACATAGAAATATAATAGTAAGATAATCAATTGAAGCTACCGAACTACGATTTCTATGATTCTAAAACGCACATGATAACACCTAGACGCACGAAGACAGGTTTACGTCAGTGGAACAATTAAAACTAATACGTCGAAGAGCAGTAGATACTCCTGAAACGTTTCTGGTATGGTTTCGGTTAAAAAACGAAAAGGAGAAAAATTGTTGGACTTCATTCGCTAAGTTATGAGGCATCGTCAGTGAAATGTACCTTCGACTAAAGGTGTGAAAGCTTAAGGTTTCGGGAAAATACTAACTATCGCAACGTTTCTTTATGCCAGATAGTGTGCCTCATGACTGAAATAGGCCAGGAACTAGTTACGTTAATACAATTATTTCACAAGCCTAGTTTGGACTGGGTAAATGCTTCAAGTATAAGTCACTGTCTGTCCATTTTCCGTAAATTGAAATTGTTACTGTTTCATAATTATAGAGCTTTTATTTATTTAGAACACGAATGGCTCGTACACGCTTTTTACTATTATGTCACTTAAAATGGACCATATGGTTCGCAACGAACAATGTAAACGGTCGCCGACTTAAGGATTAAAAAAAAATATGTGTTATCAATATTGTAATCTAGTATATTAAAATTTCCACAAGTTCCCTTTGCATCATTATATAATACATAGATTGGTGATAACCTCTACCCCCCTCCGTCCATGTGTTATAATCACTGCATACTAGTCCTAGAAACCCAGATGACTCGTTAACCGATTGATACAACATGACAGCGATCCTGTATTTTGCGTATATACATATATAGTCTATATATATATTAGTTTTCCTATTCACAGTTGTCATCGGTATATGCAATTGTTGTCCTTGTTGCTGTTGTTGTCGTCGTGCATCAAAAGGAAGCCGGATGCCAAGTTGAGATGTCCACTGTTGTGATACGGTGGGATTCAACTATTTCAGCCTAAGGCCCTTAAAGGTAATGCCATTTGTTTTCGAGTAATTGTATGGGTACGTTTCTGTACATGACTCTGTGCACCTGCACAGTAAGCATCGTGATGACGCGGCAACACTTTTCTATAGACAGGTGACCAGCGTAAAAACAGTATTAGGTACACACGACCGAATTACGGTCATAGTCAATAAATAGACCAACGCTTCGATTCCAGCCGAGTTGGTGTGTAACATTAACTCACCCCCATCTGATCTTGATCAATTGGATTTTTGAGCTTTTCGATAAAATTTTATCGAATAAGAATACAGAGAAATGACGAAAGGAACTTGAACGACAGCCTAGCGTTTAGGCTCACTTTATTGTTTTTTTTTTTTCTAATTGCTCCCGACGCCCGAAGTAGGCCAAATGAAGAAAAGACGACGCTGTCCCGACTCGAATACGCTGCTTAACTTGTCGTTTTTTCTCTGATAAACGGTGCGCTATATATAGCTGGTGTAGGCATCAATTGAGTACGATAAAACCGTCCGATTTTTAATTTAACCAGATAATTTTTGACGGCAGCAATAGAATCCCACTGTAGCCATTGAGCCGTTCAAATCGACGTAACCGCACGACTGTTGTTTCTACGCTATGTTTCATTAAAGATGTCATATTATCTAAGCCATCCAGACCAGTCGAAGTGATCACCACTATGCGGTCTACAGCCTACAGTACCCTGCGGCAGCTCACTAATCTAAAGATTTGTTGCCATAGACGTGTATATATATGTATATATAATATTGTAAAAAAATATATAATAAACTTCTAAAAAAACAAGTTACAAAATTCATATAAATCGTTGAAACATTTTTTTCTTTGAAGGACACGTAACGGTTAAAATCTCAACGTAAGCGCACTTAATTTATATTGGGATTAGATGAAATGCTTGACAGCGGTCTCGCATGCAAAACTCGAAAGATAATTTCAGCCACTGTCTACCCGCGTTTTTTGCGGATCCGAAAATAGGCCTGTGTATAATAATAATAACGTTGCTATAACAAGTTATCAAATAGATAAAGTTTATAAATATGGAACGTTCATGGCAATGGGAGAAGTGTTATACATCAAGTTGATAGAATTTCGAATGAGAATTTTCCGGCAATAATTAATTGCAGCTAATTAACCTAATTTCCACAGCTAAACCACTGAAACAGTACGTTTGTCTAACTATTCTATTACTACGTTCTCTTCTTATATAATATATAGTAATGATCGCGACATTTCTAGACAGACGAATGCACACCGGTTACGAACAAATAGATATCTGTGGATCAATTGTATTATCAAAGCGGCGCTATGGTATCAAACGGGATCTTTGCGGGTCGTGAGCACAGGTAAACCCTGTATCTATCTTACATTCACATACGACACCATCTTGTTTTTAACATTTGCAATTGCAACTTGTGTCTCGTGGCGTAGTACGGAAGAAAGGTGTGATGATACATATATGTGTTGACTGTAGAACGATACGAGAACCAGCCCGGTGGTCGATAAACGGTACGCATTGGGACGGCTCCGATGATGCGGTCCAATCAAAAAGTTTTAATGCGAATATGTCGGTGCTCCTCCGAGAGGGGGTCTGCTTCTCCGGAGCAGGGAGCCGAAGCGAGACTGGGCAAATTCTATCAGCTACGTCCACAGCGCCATGGGCAGAAGATGCTCCTTGGTTCCGGGGGCAGGTGTGAGTGACTGGTTCACTAAGAACTTTTCTGGTAGTTCAACAAGGTGTCCCACGATTTTTTTGAGCTCTTCGATTGCCGCTTTTGGGTCCTGCAAGACAGAGATGCGGAAATGTTATCGAACATATCATTTACTACAAAATCCCTGCCATATCGGTGTAGATTCCACCATAACATGCGAACTAGAAAGGGAGTACAATTCCTATGAAACGTCGTGCGTCGGAGCGCAAACGTGGATTTGCGTTTGGTCCTATCTAGATGAGGTCCTTCAGAGGTATGCTTTGCTTTACTACACTTCTGGCTGTAATAGTTAACGAAAACTGCGACACCTTTTTAACAAGGGAGGGCTGGTTCACATAGTTCCTAAGCTCGGCAAATGTCGCGACACTGTCTGTGGGTAGCGGACGAAACACGTGCTCGAATATCCGCGTATTATTTTTCGCGATTCGCTTCCAGGTATTATTGAAGAAGTCGTCCGATACCGGGTCATCGACTTTAGTAAAGCCGCCAAGGTGTTCACGAAAAATCCATTGACGCAGGGACGTGGCGTACGCTCCGACCTTCACTGGTTGGCCATCAAACGATGCTGAATAGAAGTGTTGATCTCGAAGAAGGGCAGCTATCTCTGAGTCGCGAGTGCCCAGTAACGAACGATCATTTATATTAGCCGAACCCATAATCACCTAGAGATTGTTACCATTGATTTATTGCACAGCTAATTGACGACCAGTTAAAGACCCAAAGCCCGGTGACGATCTATTTTTCGGTGATATATCGATGAAAATCTTCCCTTTACTAGTAAGAGCGTCATCAGTTTAATAATAATAATAATAATAAGAGCAAACATGCCAAACTCAAATAAGATAAAAATTCCTATGAATTAGGTGGATAATAAATGGCTTTTGGTAAATTTCAAGCGTACCTGACTATCGTCGACGATCATTAGCTTTGAATGGACGTAAACGAGTTCGGTTACGGGAATTCCATTGAGAATATCATGTTTTCGTAGACCGAAAAATGCCACGTAATCTCGAGGATTTTCCACTAAAAATGGTAGCCAGACCACTCATGTATTAAAAATACTATGTAACCTTTGCAGCTGTTCTCATCGAAATATTATTCGTTATCTATTGGAATATTATAGAACTTAAAGTTACCATTAATTGTTTGATTTTGCCTATTTGAATGTCTAAGGCAGGATTACCTGATTACTGGAAGTACTGCACAGAAACCATGATGAACCTACTTTTCTGCTCTAGTCTAGCGAGTAGTGAGTTGGGTCCTCGACACAACGAGGCATAGTTCCAATGTGTAATCGCTTGAATGGATGCTCCGCTGGGGGTACCCACTTCCCCTTCGAAAGCCGGCAGGAGTGGCAGAACGATATAGACACGAAATTTTTCATTAGCGCTGTCGAAAAAACGTTTGGTTTATTTTCGGAACTGTAGATCTCTCAAACAATTGTCAGGTCCTCGGCAAAAAAAAAAAAGTGTCACACTTCACGAAGCACAATAATAATAGTATGATTACAGTTAGCGACAGGTAGAAAGATACCTCTTATTCACATAATTATCTAATTTACGTCATATACACATGCATCATTAATTGTTTCGCGCAATAGATAGATCCCGTATTATTAACACGTCAAGTACGTAATAGCAAAGAACTATACGTTATGTCACATGAAACGTTTTTCTCAATGGGCTATGCTCCTAACTCACCAGTATGCTTTGAGTATTCGCTCATACAAGGTATCAGCGACTCGATTGTACACCATACCTCCTGGTTTCATCGAAATGAAGAACTGGTTTTCGATGTAAATGTAATACTTGGCATTTTTGATTAGCTCGACATAAGCATCCTCAATCGAGTGCTCACGCTCGCGGATACCCACGGACCAGCTGCTCGCAGACCTTAGCGCTTGCACTTCACAGCGATAAAGTTTTCCAAACCACTCTTCGCACTTGCCCACCTGGCAAAATGAGTCATATTAGAGCAAAAACAAGTTCCATTAAACCTGAGGCGATTATTGCCATCACTTTATTTCACCTTAACTTGAACTTAAGGAACGTTGATTTTCATACACTTGAACCTTGACAGGAAACTTCTACCGGAAATTAAACTGATTGTTGATTACTTTGTATTGCGTAAAATTGCTTAAAAAAAGACGGTAAGAATGTCATCTATGTCCAAAAATACGATCCAGTATGTTTCCATATAAATATGCATAATTTAATATTCGGTCCATGGGTAGCTTACGTCGAACTCCTCAGCGACATCATAGCTCATTGGTAAAAGCCATGGGTAGAAATCGTTGCGTTTCGCCTTATTGTTTTTGACGAAGTTCCACCGTTGAATGAAGTGACGGGCTAAATCACGGGCAGCTCTTCCAATGACGAGGCCCCCAATATCATGCCAGGGCATTCGAGGAGTCCGCGTACGATCGATATGCTCTAAATGAGAGAAATCGTATCAAAATTTGAGCGTACCGCTTCCACATGAGAGGTCATGAGGTCTTTTTCTTTAGAAGGCAAAAGACAGTAGTTATTATCATCCCGAATAGATGTCCTCAGCCCTAGTCTATTTCTGATTCAATAGGATTATGGGAAGCACGTTCGTGCACTATGGCCATTATTGTGCACATAGGGGTTTTACGTTTAGGATATTTCTCCTCTCTGTCCGGCACTTCTCATGAATCATATAGGTTATTGTAAATGACCCATATCGCGTTTCAGGTGCTAGGCCCATGGCGGAAGTTCTAGTGAGAAAATGTTTCAGCCGTTGCAAACCAAATTAAATTCTTTCAAGATGTCATTTTTCGCTCACCAGCAAACGGCTGATGCATATTAGTAACGTCCTTAAATATGAAATTTGTATAGTCTTTTCCTAGCCAAAAGCGAGCGTCTTCGTTAACGAACGATGCGAGCTTCTCTTCGTCCGGTCTGCAACAAGGAATTTACATTTAAATAAAAAATTATATTTTAGCGTCATTTTAACGGTGCATGCGGGTTTATTGAAGTCAAACATTATATAGCTGATGTTTAAAGTAGCTAAATTAGCCTTTATCCGAAAAAATCAGGTAAATAATGTAAGGCTACCTCTGTCACATATGAGAATCTTTATAGTTAGATATACTTTGATTTTTCTTTGGCAGCTCCGTTTACCAATATTCCACATCATTTGGGGGCTTACATATATAAGCTATGTGTTTCTGTTCAGACGCTACGGCTTTACCCGACTGAAGAGTCGGCTAAAGCCGTAGCGTGCTAAAGATTACACCTACATGAATTCAGTGTTCGTATGACTGACACAGTCAACCAGGTCACCTAACGATCGTCGGTAAGTTTCTCGGCGGACATTTTGAAACACCTGCAGAAGAAATACAAACACATTTTCTGTACGCCCACATGTGCTGTTTTAGTCACTGCATCAAGAGCATAACGTTTCGCGGACGCGACGTAATTACGCAAGTTGAAGAAAACTTCCAAGGACTATACCACACTGCGCGAGCAGACGCTGTAGCGACTTGGCAGTCTTTGAACTTAATATTGATGTAAAGGCATCGAAATCAAATACGATTTACTACTGACAACTTACAATTAAAGCGCTTAGTCGACGTTTGGCTTGAAGTAACTTCATTCTTCCATTTGTCAGATGGTCTCCTGCGTCCGGATTGATAATTTTCCATGTTTCTTGGTCAAAGTAAATTGACGGTCTTATCTGAGTGTTGTCATACTTAGCAGTCTGATCACTTTGCCGTTTCTGCAGAGATCTATTTGTGACTGCAGTGGAGAATAAAGAAGGCTCGTCGATTTGATCTTCGTAACAAGGAGGCGGTTCTGCCAAAGATGGTCAAAGTTTTCAATTGATTTATAAGTAATCTTCAATAATGAATCGAACGCCTAAACCGGCTATCGAATACACGATTAAGTTCGATTGTAAGTAAGTACGAACCATCATTCACTGCTGAATGCTTTACATTGCCTTGATCTTCACTCGACTGAGAACGTGTTTCTGGAAGTGTCCTGGTGATCTTAAAAGTTTCAGTTGGTGCTGTATCAGTCAGTCTGTGAAGAGCATCATCCCATCGACCGTAGCAGAGGTCAATCCCACCAAAAAAGGCGAACTTTTGATCGACGATTACTAACTTCTCATGATGCGCCCACAGTAAAACACCTACAAAGTCGAGTTTTTTTAGCGGGTAAATTGCTTCGAGTGCGCCATGCAGATAGAACAAAAGAAAGTATGATGTTTAACTTAACCCTACTATTTAATGTTCGAGTTCACACTCAAATAAAAATTATTCGATCGATTTACATACGCGGAACATACAGTGGTTAACTAGGAACAGTTTAATTCGTGCACCCTTCGTGCATAGCAAGCATCTAACATGTCTCAGGCAGCATGGAAAAACCACAGTATTGATATTTTCATGACTGTTTGTTAAGAAAAATGTGGCAAAGCATAAAATTTACGTACCTTCCTTCATATGATCCGGATGCCTGAAAACGCGAATGTTTTTGTGCAGTCCTGTAATTTTCCGCTTTGAGTAGAAGGAGTTGATGTTAAGCGCAGACTTCACCTCCTTGTACAGCATGATAAAAACGTGTACTCCTGACTCCTGCAAAATAATCATAACTATCAATGAAAGCTTGTATTCATATTACTGAGTAGAAAATTAAGTTCATCAAGACGTTCTCAAAGCTACATGTTTCGGTTTATCGTATATTTAGTATTTATTAATAGTGATGGGTGACATATATAAATGATAGACTAGTCAATTCTGTTGCTGTGTGTACGTCTGCTAGAGTACTTGAACTATTTTTTTTCTGGGCCTAATTTGGAAAATTTCGCCTTTGTGATTTCTGCGATAGCAACAGGAACGGTTGATATTGAACTGGCCCTAGGGCCTTGCAAAGGAAAACCTAAATGCGTTTATGGTTGTTTCTTTTGCCCAACTTTTGGAATTTTCCGAAAAATACTGACAAATTGTCGAACAAAAAGAAACAAGTAGGCCTAGAGTTTTTTTTTTGTGAGAAAAGCGCTATTTTGTCCTATAGTTGCCTTTGCTTGGCGAACTTTTGAATTTTATTTTTATTATACAACAATAATTTCTCCTAGATATATTGTCAGATTTTCGGGGCTTACGTACAGCTTTTCTTTTGAGTATCTCGTCTAAACGCCAATAAGGAGAGTCTCCTGGTGGTCGCTTCAGATAGATCTCCGGCGTGAGCCACCAGTCCGTAATGAAGATCTCCGTCTCGGCATTTTCAAGGGCATTTGCGACGGCCTTCATGTACATTGCCCCGTCGACATACCTAATTAGGTCATAAAAATAAAAGCGAAGCTACGCTCAGCCGGCACGCCATGTGAAATCTTTACAACGGAATTTATATAAAATTACGTTTCGCGTTTCGACAGATTCTAAACGAGGAGAAGACATAAGGCGCGTTGAACAATGAGCGACGTTCTAACTCCTACGAACTGTCTATCCGAGACGCTTACCATCTCGTGTACGTTTGCTTCCTAACGGGTGCAAAGCTATTCAACGCGTTTCGCTCAACGAAGCCTTTTGCTGTGGTCTCCTTCATTCGATGGATGTGATCAGACCACTCACGTTTTTCTCGTCTGGTCCAAACGTCAATGCAGAGCGATCGCTGACTATTGGTCATTTGTAATCCGCTTAACAGACCGCTCTCCAAAGTGAAGTCTTTGTCCATTAGTAGAACAGCCTTAAAGGAGCGACGATAAATTATCGCAGAGTTCATCCGCAAAGTACCTAACGCTAGCTATACCTAAAGAGATTGATAGACGTGATAGTTAAATGCAGAGAGAGAATTTCGAAGCAGAACGTATAAATAATTTTCGACCGACATTACCGCCACATAACGTGGAATCATCTCTACGCCCAGGCAGTCTACGTTGAACCCTTCGTTGTATTTCTTTTCTAGCAACGTTTGGATGCTCTGACCTGCTTCTAACTCCGTTCTAGCTAGACAGTACAAGTACGCTTTGGAAATAGTTCATCGTCTAGGTCGCTTTGTAAATTGTCGTTTGTAGCTAGAAACCGAAATGAATTATAATCAACATATATTTTTTTCTAAAATTTTTCTTTCGATTTTTGAACCTACACGCCTAGACGCCTTTAAGAATGCTAGACTCATGCATGGTGCCTATTCTTGTCGATGGAGTTCAGGGGCGCTGGTTCGATCTGTAATGTAAATTTCGAATAGCTATCGCGCCAAGATCGTTTGGCAATATCGGGAAATTTGTTTCTGGATTGTTTATAAATACAGATCTATATATTTAGTGCGTTGATGTACTTACCCGTATTGCGCCTGTGACCGGATGCAGCGACAGGACATAAGTATCCCTTGCAATTAGCCACCTCCTTCGCCATCGGGTCATGCAGCTGAACCATAGCATGTGAAAATGGAGCAGACACGAGTGTGGCTTGTGACCACCGGCACGTTTCGACACTAGAGATTCCTTGCCTTTTGCCCCAGTCGATTTGAGAAAAGAATACGGCGAAATCTCCAAAAATTCCACCTGATAAAATTAGCCACACGCAAGTATCATACAAACGTTTATCATATAAAGAGAACCAATTCAAGGTAAGCTGTCCCACAATTGAACGACAGTATAACTTGAACGGAAGCTATCCTTTAAATTGATATCTAATCTCGTATGTACAATTATATACACTCTATTGTACTCCATGTTAACATTTACTGATCTGGCTAGCGAAGCTAGCCAGTTTCTATATGGCATTCTATTCTGGGATAAATACTATGGTGTATATATATGCTTAGTAAGACCTGCTGGACTCACCGTCTTTGGATGATTTCTGTAGGCTGGGATAGATAGAAGATCCCGGAGGTATGTAGCAAGCTCTTTGTGCCTTTTCGATACCTGATCTGCTGCCAGCATTGTATCAGGGATCTTTGATATCCGGGGCAAAAGCCTCTTGTTCGCCGTTCCTTCGACGAAACTTCGCCGACGGCGTTGATGACTGCCGAGAAAGAGATTTTTCCATAGAAGCAGATTTTAGTTGTTGTACAATATGTGGGCAGTAATAACACGCTCGGGCGACATCGGCCGCAAACTTCTAGCCAATTTCAAGTGGCAATTTTCCATATATCATAACAATCACAGAGATAAAATAATCATACTTATATTCCAATAAATCTATGAATTTCGAGATGGATTATGTTCGGACTGCCTATCAACACCGGCATAGAGAAACGTGCGTGAAGATTACAGAGGTAAAACGGCGAAGTGGTAAAGGATACGTTTAGCAGCTTCCAAGTAGTGCCACAGGTGTGTGAACAATTATTATAGGTCAAACGCAGCCTGCGGAAAGATTACGCATTTTGACCCCGACAAAAATCAGCGGCAACGGGCTTACTTACAGGCTGTACAGATAAGCTGAAGCAAAGCTTGTAATATCAAATGAAAGTCACGCACCTTCGCGAAGGAAGAGGCACGGCCATCGTGGCACGATAGAGCTTCAAGGCCGCATGGAGGTCGATGAAATGTTTATAGCGTTTTCTAATTGTCCACTTAAAGTCGCCGTGTACAAGCTCGTATCCGTAGCTGCGACAAAGCAAGGCCAGACCAATCAAAACGAAGCTGGTTATCCCGTATCACATCGATCAACAATAATTAACAATGAGCTGAGGCCTTACTCCTAACGGGTAAAGATAGATATGCGCAAATTCTATTTCCAAAAAATAACAGCTACTATTTGTCTGGTAAAAAGTAAAGCGAAATAATAAAAGGCTATATCTTTGATTAAGATTCGTATTTAGTTGTACCTACACATGTGACTGTATCATGCTCGTCGCTATGGAGTCTCCTTCAAGTTTACAACAGGAAACAATTACCGGTACGCCCGGGATGTAAAAGTATTCTGATGCTTCCGCCAATGATATGGGAGGTTCGTAGAGGCGTGTAAATGGAACATTGCTCGGTTGATTGAGGCCAACTCCATTCCCAACTAGAAAAACACAAACACTTATACCACTTGTGTTAGCTAGCGCCAATAGCAGGCTTTTTTCTCTTCACACATATCGTATAGTATTTAGAGGTTTTGAAAGAAAGTATTTGTTTTTCTATGTATTCACCTCGCGCGTGACAGGGTTTACGGGAAAACGTGTAGGAGCACAAGTTATCTCTTAACTTAAGTCGTATTTATATCTTCTAATCAAAAACTGCTTTCATATATTCCTCCTAGAGGTAATACTTTTTTTAATCAATATAATATACTTCGGCTAAATTACCCGGCGTGTGTTTAACTAGAATTACCTCTAACCATAGTGCTCTGACTGTGGCTTCATTCGATAACAATGCCTTGCACTTGTCGACAACCCTGTAAAAACTTTTTCTGTAAAAATCATCGTTCGAGGCATAATTGCAAAAACATTCTATGGCCATCCTGTAAGGAAGGTGCTCTTAAGTACGATAAATAATTTCTTCATAGCTGGCAATTGTGAGGGATCGGCCAACGAGCGGAAATATGTCTTGGAGGTGCTTTGCAGACACTTGGAACAGTTGCTTACCCTCGGCAGCAGTCACGACACGAGAGAGACGTGGCACTCGGTTATGTCGTTCGCTCTCAGGGCGCCCGGCTTCATCATTGCCATCGTCATCATCGTAGCTCGTTTCAAGTTCGCTAAATTCTTTGTCTTCTGTCTTGGTAGGGTCCATGTCATTGCTCGCAATACTATGATCGTCCATGCTATTGAAGTCCGGATTCAGAAGTGGCTGACATTTACTGAAACTGCAAAGTAAATCAAAGGGGTATCGAGGAATCTAAGCTTTCTTCCATGTCAAGAACTGCCTTTGCCTCTTGCCGAGTACTCTACAGTGATCATACTAGTGTTAGCTGTGAACATACGCTATTATCAGAGATAATTTTACGTACACGTCAGCGACCCATATCAACAAACAAAATGATGGCCTTTTACTGTCGCTATCGGAAACTGTAAATGCGTTGACAAATTCTCTGAAGCATGAAACAGTATCTATTAAGTGAATCCCCATTGACACACCTATATATACTGGCAGACTGAAGACGTCCTTGAGAACGGAACAAATGTATACAATGACGTGGACGATAATAAGCGAATAGAACTAAAGTCTGTGACGTTATCTCGTATAAAACAACTCATAATCATTTTATCGATAAGTTCATTTACTAATTTAAAAGTATAATTTAATTGAACGATTCCGACCTTCCATTGAAGAAGCGTCTCGATGAGTTCCTTTGATTACGGTTACCGAGTTTCCTGCTCAGTCAACGCTTGGCTGGCATTCTGCCGCTAGCCATTATGTAATTTCTATTCTGTATAACTAATCACTTAATCTTAACTAATCGATTGATACTGCAACTATGACCGTAATAAAAACCATACCCTTTAGGAAGCTCAAGAAATGGTAGAGGTACGTTTGCTCAACGGCTTCACTCGAAGTTGAACGAAATGCTAAAACTTATTTGGAAAACTATCTACGATATATCTTCGGATTTTTAACAACAATACTATCTTATAAATGAGAAAAAAAAAAACTTTCGATAGGTAATCGCTGGGTGAACTCGCTTCTGCTATAGCAGAAGGACAACTAGACTGATATTGGATGGAAGCCAAACAAGTAATAGTAGAACAGTAAGTAAAATGTATCTATAAAGGTATCGAAGGCATGCCTTCATAAAATTGGCTCGTTCTAAAATAAATGAAGTATGTATATATCTATATATATATAGATTTCGATACTACTTACAGATATATAGGTGAATTCATAAAAGAATAGAGCATAACCCATCTCTCTAATTAAGTTTAGAAGCCTAGTACATTTTTCAAATGTTAGCTTCTTTTTACTATTGAATTTATGATGTTTATGAATGAAATTATTATTATTTTTTTTTTCTTTTTATAAAGAAGGGCTCCTCGCCAACGAAGTGTATAAGAAATCTCTGCAGAAAATACCACATTTTAATATCGTCAGTCACGCGCGCCTAAAACAGCTTAGTGCGTCACGACTACGTAGTTTTAATCGTTGCTTATGTAGTCCTGGGTTTTGGCTTTACGCCAAAGCGTCTAGTGTTTTTAGAGGTTTCAGGAATGGCCTAGATTTTATAGCCTTGAGATCTACTTACTTAGGTTGCTAGATCCCAATAATGTCTCTTAACGATAGGCCAGTAGCTAATTGTCGTGCATGCGTCTTAATAGATGGACATACTGTTATATGGCTGTCTGTTTGTCTCCGATACGATTGGGCATATATATATATATATATATACATATATATACGTAATATGTATATATATAACGATGCCCACACTGGCGTACCGTCGGTGATCGAGTGATTGACAGTTCTCTCGGAAAGGTGAATAAAATCATTTACTACAGTAGGAAATGGGTAGTAATCGTGTCTACGTCTTGGAGTCCTAGAAGGCCTTCGACTCGCCTAAGCTTTTGACAGTCAAAATCGGTTCCGATCACATCTGCTTAATAAAAGTACACAGTCTGCCGGGTTGAATTATTTAACGAGTATAGTGAAACATCTATTATGTTAGAGCTCGATTGGGCTCCTTAGTTAGTCGCGCCTTTTTCGCACGATCGAACATCTTTAAGGCTAAACGTCTATTGTTTGTTTAGTGGAAGGAACAAATTTAAATACTACGTTATATCCGATTTGTAGGATATAATACTGTAATTACTGCTTTAAAAAAAACTCTAATTGAACTAAATGATTAGGACCCAATGTTTTTTGGAACGCACTGACAATTAAGTTTAGAAATGAAATGCAGGTATTTTTTTTTATTAGTTAAAATTGCACTTGGTATCGAGCTGGGTATCTAACTACGTATACCTCTATACGTTACAGCCCCTCACACAATTATCGTATACCTATGCATTATATACAAGCAATAGATACAAACATGAAAAGTCTATATGACCATGATATATAAAAATTAACCCAGAAAATAGATAGTAAAGATCTACTCATTAATTGTCCTGCCCGTTATTGAGAAACATTTTTCCCATAAGGCACTTGATCCTGCCGCTATGGTATCCTTGAGCCCAACTTTTTTTAATGCGTTTATCACAAAAAGCGAAATAATTTACTACTTCAGTGATTCGGAAAGTGTGCACAAAACTATCGGCACAAATCCTGTTATTGTATGCAGTTGCTGCAATGAAGTTTGTTGCGATGAAAGAAGAACGTCGGGCAGGTCCACGCCACTCAACCTGACCAAGATGCCTGAAAATTAGGCAACTTCAGAGGGAAAGGAGAAAAGAGAGATCTGTCGTAGCGTTAACTTCGAAAGCAAGTTACCGCATGAAGGCCTAGTCATTACTACGGTCAGCATCGATTATCCATATCCATAACCATGCTAGCCACCAGCGTCACAGCTAATGCGGTCCTACAAGTATCGTATCTGGAAACTGCGGGTGGCGGGAGTCCACTCCGTTTGTCGTCGGAATTGTAGAGGTACCGAATAGATCACCAACAGCGCAAACCGTTCATAAATCGGCCTGTCTCTACATGGCCAATTGACCATTGTACCATGGAATGTTAGTAACTCGTGACCATCACGTAGCTTGCCGAAATACTACCACTCTAGGACAATTATGGCCCGAGTAGTGCCATTGAATAGTACAGGGTCGGCGAAGCTAGAACGGTGAGAATATAGCAGCTAGGCTCATAGGTCCTGTAAAAGAGAGCGACAAACAGTCGACGCTGAACGGACAACAGAAGGCCTCAAGCTATAGGCAACACGGACACCCTCACAACAATACAGCAGCACTGATTCGCACATATCTTATACTTGACTCTAGTCCGGACTGTCTCGATAGAGCAGTATTACTGACGCTGATGTTGCGATGCCGCTCCGCGTCATGTTTGCCGTATTAGCCACTCAGAATAGGACTTCGGTCATTGGGTCAGCATTAGTATCGCTAATTAAATGTGATGTGTATTTTTTAATGCCGTCCTCGATAAGGCTTCGCTAAAAACACGATTTGTTTATGGGCATGTTCTTTCATTAGTAGTTACATAAGTGACAATCGAACCAGCCGAATGATGTTTATGTTACGAACTACGAATGCCGGTGACAGGAAGCAAAATTGATTGCTCTTCAACATCGCCCTTCATGCAAAATGTACCTCTAACATACAGTATGTACGTGCTATAATTCTAAATAGAGAACTTTATGGAGTAATGATTTATTTATGTTCGCATCCGCTTTGGGTCACTCTATAAAAAAACTGGAACGTTTTTCTCATCGGCAGCTAAAACAAGCCTCACACACAGTGTCGTATTCTGATACGAGAAACGTTGACAGCATCTATTTTAATTCAAAAGGAACGTTCAAAAAAACTATTTTGTAGAACATTATTCAGTTATACATTTCGGTTATTGTACAGTATTCTGTAGCAGTTATTTAATCGCATCCAGATCTAGAGTATATTTTTTAAAAAACGTTATCTTTCAAAAAGCTACTTTTTTAATCGACTAAATCTATCGAACGCCAACTCTATAATAGACAAAATTCAGCTAGGGGTAGTAGTACTCTTTTCGAGCACTTCATCCTATATCTACCTTTTAGCTTCGCGATGTCCCATTGCGCCGGGTGGTTCATTTTTTTTTTTTTTTTTCAGCTGAGTTTAGCCGAAATAAGGTCAGCACTGGGATAAACTGATATTACCGTTTGGGTACACGTAAACTAGGAAAAGAAAAAAAAAGTTCTCGATTAACAAAAACGCGAATTTACATTAGTTCACTGTACACTTCTACTAACCCGGAAACCTAATGCCTTCAAGATTTTCTTGCCTTCCAAATATTAAACCTACTTTTACTTCATCCCGCGTATGCATACTGTGCATAGATATACCTTAGGAACAATTCGATTTTAACAATTATTTCATTGAAATTATCTACTTAGATCGATGATAAAGAGATGGATAGTTTATATTATGTGCTTGTTTATGGTAAGGCAAACATCCTTGCAACCCCTAACCCAGCCCGGTTCGCTTATTCGTGTTCCGAGTTAGTCATAGAATATGAACAAACACCTTTTAGGGCAGACAGCCGAAAATTTTAAAAACAGCTCACTCTGACGGGCGTCCAACGTGTTGTTTCGACCGAACTAGAGTAGCCTCGGAGCCCTTGGACAAGCAGCTAGCTATTGTTTCCAATGCGCCGCAACTTAACACAAACGACACCTACGAACGTTTGGTACAATTCCAGTCGTGCAATTTTCTATTATATCTAACCTTGGCATTGAAATATATACTCGTGAAAGTTGGCGCTAGTTTATTTATGAGTGACATAACGCTGGAGGGACACATCAAGAAAGGCTTCATGCTACGAGGTCGATCGCGTGCGCCTCATAACTTCTCCGCTATTATTATTATGTAAAAATACTCCCGTACCACTTCAGAGAAACTGTAAGATACGCTAGAGTGAGAGCGGGCCATTAAAAAAATCGCGCATGGTATCGAAGCGATTTCAGTTGCTGTTCTGCGAGGTTCAGGTACTACGGGACATTCAGGTCCCAACCATATCGCTTACGCATCCAGGGGCTGATACTGTTTGTTACGAAAATATTACCTGTAAAAGTTTACTCGGATATTCCTTCTCCAAAACCTTATAACAACATAGATTCTATAGATTTTTAAATTCGAACCCAGCCTAATAGTCTTGCACAAAGATACATCGGTTATACTCTGGCTAAACAACGTATAGTTATTACAGACATGTCGCAGATATGACTAAGGTGTACATTTTCATTTTCTCGGGTTGTCGAGTAGTAAAAAGGCTTCTAAATGTACGTTGTTTGTTTCACGCTTAAGATTGAGTTGTCCAGAAAGAAAACAAGATAATTATCACGGACTACTAGTTTCTTATGGATAATTTCCATGCCATGGCTTTACATAGTTGTTCAAATAGCGAATTATTGTGCTGTAGATGTTGGAAACGGCTGTACTACGCAGCGTCGTACGGAGTAGAACGTCGCACATTTGGTATGAGAAGATCGAACAGAGGATGACCATTACGTAATATTGGCGACTAAAATCGTGTTCAGCACTTCAGACCGTTAGCCCGCCCCTCTTCCGCCGGAACAAAACGAGCTATGTCTATATCCGGTTTTGAATTTAGACCATCACATGTGCTTCTATACATATATATATATATTTGTACTTGTTCCGATCGGAACTGGGAGTCTTGGCTGTGCTTAAACCAATTACTAAATTTGTGAAACTGTCATAAATGTCCGTTTTACTATTTTTTTTTTTTATACCTTTATTACGTTTCGTACGCGTAGTACATTCGGAGTGGGGCTTTGTTTATGCAATAACCCACTAAGAATAGACCGAACGACTTTTGGCCGAAATCAACGAAAAGTTTCAGTAAATCAATAACGAAAACTACGATCAGTAGTGTTTTCTCATGGCGTCGGAAAAGTGCTCTCTACGTTTATTAGCAACGACAGACAGGTACATGTTTTACTTACTATTAAACTATTATTTATAAATAAAATAAAATATATTATTATATATAATATAATATATTATATAATAAAATATATTATTTACTATTAAAAAGGTTTCTAAACGTATCAGAGGATTTTCCCATAGTAGAAAAGCCATTACCGCTATTTATCTAGCCTACTGGAGATTTGATGTATTTATTAAGTCCAAATCAAGATAACGATTCGTCTAAGAAATGTATGTGCCAGGTTTTCTTGAGTAGACCTCGACGCAATGGAATGAAGTCTGCGTTAGGTGATACATAAATATGAATTCCGACATCTGTTGGGCATCGCTATTATAATGGTACCCTAACCGGTAGTATTTATAGTTGCCTATTTGCTCACTGGCCAATATTGAACAACAGCTGACATAAATTGCCCAGTCGATTGTTTTAAATGACTTTACGAGCATCTTATGATCGGTAGTTTTGGTTGGTCTTAATGGCCTTAAAAACTAACTAATAAACTAGCGTTTGTATGTAAATGCAAATCTGCTTGACAGATGATATCACGTATATCTCGTATATTGTTTGCTTTACAGCTAAGAGCAGATGTCATCATAAGGATAAAGGTAGGGATAAAGGTTAAATATCTACATAATCTAAGACTCGGGACAATTTGCCCCAACTTGCGGCTAACCAACGGTAGAATAATGAGAGCAGTATGTTCAATATTAATGGAACCCATGCTCCAGCTGACCTCATAATCTTGCTGTCGATGAAACTTGTAAACAAATCAGATTTTTCTATGATGATTCTATATCAGACGTCGTTGAATTACTCTTAGCATTAGTAATAGCTGATATTGTATACTCTCAATTGAAACTTGACAAGTTCAAAATTATATTTCTACGTAGCTGAATTTTTTTTACTAGCATCTTTCTTGATGTGACACAATGTACAAACAAAGACCAAACCCTATGTTTTTAGTACAGATTTCACGCCTGTGCTCTCGTTGCAGATGATATTCGTATCATCTGGCCTTTCGTTTTTCGTTACGCGCGGCAGTGTAACAAGTAGAAACAAAAACTTTTCCCCTTCAAGGTATTGTAGAAATAATTTTGCGTCACCGAGTCGGAGAGGCATCTCCTTGCTTATAATACCTAAGCTTGATACATCAGACACCTTCGTTCGATGTAAGCATGTTTTTCATGATAGAAACTGTTCCTAGGAGAACGTTCAGCACCGTAACCATTTGTAGGTGATGTAAATTCGAAGACAGGAAACACAAATAACGCACTATATTTACTAGTAATGATAGCAATAATCATGTAAAAATGTAATATAGAAAAGGAAGCTTTAGTCAAGCCATTGGGTTAACATAATCAAACAACGGAACCAGATCGTAGAATTTCCCGTTACACAAGAGACTTAACTCGACCTTACATGGTCGGCTGCCCCTCGTAATACGGCTTTGGCGCCATATAGCCAGTGAAACACATGCGAGTATACTGCTTGTCTGCTGCTTTTTATGTAGCCGGACCCCCTGATGCTTGCGTGCTGGTCCTAAAAGAGGAACTCTGAGATGAGACACAACGTCTCTCAAAGTTATGGCGCGTGATAATGATCGTACATTGGTGCAAGACGTATCTACACTATACTGACATGTTGCTAATGCAATTCTGCCTGGAACATATAGTGGATTATTAATCCATTATAAACCATGGTGCGATAGCCATTTTGCTCGCAACTGTCCTATCGCAAAAGACCTGTGAGCTCGAATTTCTGTTGGCAAAAACGAAGGGTTCATACAAACACTACTGCGCTGTACACTTGAATTGGATTATTTCTCTCAATCAAGCTTATAGCTAGATTTGTTAGAGCCTTTCCGTTACGCTGCTAGGGTGAAGTCGCAGGTGGTAAAGTTGAATCTGGCAGGCGGTAGAGAACTACCGGACTGGACATTTTCATGTGTGTATTGATGCTGACCAGCGACGCGGGCGCCTCGACGTGTTAATAAGCCGTGTCTTATTTTAGTGTTACAGAATGAATAAGTACGTTACAAGTTCATTCATTCACAGTTAATATTCGTTAATATCCTAAAACGGGAAGTTCGAACCTCATTGCTGAAAGAGATCTCCAGATATAAACGTCGTGTCCTTTGTTTTATATGTGTGTTATTCTTAGGCTTAATCGCACGGCTAAGATTTTTATATACTTCTCATATTATATTGTCCTGTTCGCTTGGTAGTTGATGCTTTGTTCGTTTCGTGTACGGGGTAACGTTCCTCAAAAGATATTAAAACTGTTTTTCCAGCTAGTAACTTAGATAATATTAAATCGGTGTTGTTTGAAAGCTGAAATTTATTAGTAGTAGATATGCTAAACTTGTCAAGATGTCTTTATTTAGATATAAGATAGACCGCATGGCAGTTTCTGCATGCACAGAAGTTGGTTAGAATAAACTGTGACATGACCATATTTCCATCCATGGGAAATTGCGCCATTTTTTAAAAAAGAAATATCACGGACGATGGAAAGAGGGTCACCTACGATAATAATGTATACATATAATAATGTATATATAAAAAATTATAATCTCTAGGATGTGACAAAGCCCGGTACGACACTAATCTGATTTGGGTAGTATTGGAAATGAATTGTGTATAATGGCTTGCTTTCGCCAAACGAAACAACTGGCAACTGTCAAAGAACCAAGATTACAGGAAACCATCGGAATAACCAGCCAAGTATTACCAGGACATCGTTTAGAATAACATACGCTTTGATCTAGTAATACGATTTTTAACTGCAAAAAAATATTTGTTCTCTTCAAAATGGCCAATACAAACATGTTTTTCTGTCAGTCTGTAGAGCCACGACTACGTGAATCCTATAGGATTGATGGGAATACAATAGATTGTGACACATAGTAGTCCAAATTAATTTTGCCTTTTATTATTTTAGTATTATGTTATCAAGATGGCCTGTTCTTTATTTTCTGAAATAGCAAAAGTGAACGAAACGATGATTGAAGCCGTTGATTCTCCGATATGTGACGGCATGTCGGAAGTGAGTGTATTAAACGGGCAGCAAAAACGATGTAGGGGCTTTTCACCGAAGGGCACATTCTACGTGTTTGTTTTCATCTAAGAAAAAAAAAAGATTCACATCTGTCAAAATCGCTGAGTTTCACGGTGTGTAACGTTGCCAGTTCGGCTTCAGTCAACACACCCAACACGGCAAATCGAAGTCGAACGGGTACGCCTATGCTTTAGTTTTATACAACGAGTTGGCTATAACTTCAGTTTATTGCAAGAAAGATCTACTTTTGTGAGGGAAGCGACGTATCCACAGGGACACTTTTTCCTCGGTTAACGATGTCCGCCGAGCTATCGAGATGTGCCAATTTAGAATTGAATTCGTCAGTTTTTTTCTCCTACGTAAGCTCGGAGAACTGGCTAACACACTGTTACTTGTTAAATTTTGATTCAGATGGAGCCGGAATCTTCTAAGGCAATGGCTTCATGATGATTCATCTTTCGCCAGGAGCTCAACACAGACGTAGAGCTATATGGGCAATCATAGGGTTGTTACTGCGGTACGTTATCTATCTAGTTAACGTCAATGAAAACCCTTAGAACTAATTCTAAAGGCACAAAAATAACTTTTCTCTGCCAATCGATACTCATAATGGCAAACAAACAATTCCAGCTCGAACTAGGATTTTAGGAGGTTTGTCAAACGGTTCAAAGTACTCTAGAAATTTCTATTTAAATTTTCCATTTTCAGAATGAAAAGCCGCCAAGGAATCATTGTTTCAATCAGTTACATTGACGACCGCACGCTGAAAAATAAAATCAGTCAAAAACATTTAATTATTCTGCGTTTTTCCTGAAAGTACCACAAAATAAGCTAAAAAAAAAACAACTTAATTTCGTCCGCTTAATCTTATAGCCGGTTTGCTATTCGTGACATCCGTAACGAAAATAGATCATCCAATTGGCAACAGCCTGCCTTGCACAAAGATGCTCACGGGACCGCTATACCTAAGCGATGAACATTTTTTGTGCATAGCCTTTCCCAGTCGTCACGTAAAATTTCAACGACGCCAATAGAGCAATGGTCAGCGTCATTTTTCCATCGTGTTTCGTATCGGTACTTACCTGCAATGATTATTTAGTAAAGGTCGATCACGCTTCATATCCGAGGCCGTATTCACTACGGGTGTCCCGTTTAACGGGTTGTTATTGACTGAGCTGCACCGAGTTATGATTCACAAAGTGAGTCTCCATCATAATGACAGTGAAATAACTAAAGCACTTCAATGACGGTGTCGTACGGTGATCAAGGTCCTTGCTGAAAGCCGATCTTCATCCGTATCCCCAAGACTGTTAATTAATCTCGTGCCAATCCCAGTCAGAAGAACATACCATACGCTTGAAAGGGGTCTTCCGTGCTACGGATCTTTAGTATGCGAATTGATAAACGTGAACCCTCGCTTCCCTGAGACATTACCCTGTTCTCCGCCGCATCATTCGATTCGTGCTTAGCTCAAAAGTACTATATTAGGAAGGAATTGCTTACCGTCTACTGAGTGGTACGGTTTGTCGTTGTTTTTGACTTTTCTCTTTCCGATGTATTAGTGCAGTTACTCGTTTCGTCGAACTTATCATATGGTTCAGTCACCACAAGCGGCTTCGAGCGAATTCCCATCTTTCATATTCTCATATCTTGCCGAACATGCCGAGCATTCGCGGCCATACAAACACATACACCGGTCCACGTCAGGGAACTAGAAATGGCTACGCGGTTACAAACATTGATTGAATGGGGCGCTACGATTGACGGACAAAGGCCAACAGCGACTTGGCGATCAGCGCACAATTGCCATACGAACACACACATAGGTTAGTTAACTAGCTGTTTCTTTCAGAGACAGTCACTGCACGACGACGCTTCTTTCAGCACTTCCAGATCAGCTACGATCAGTCATTGATGGACTGTCTTCATTGCTGTACTGGCTTCACCTATTTAGCGTGTTGTTATTTGTTTCTTTGTGACTGCGTTCGCAGCAGCGATATTTGCCCTCTTATCCGTAGGTGCGGCCATCGCGTATCCTCTCAGCGATGGATTGTGCTTCATCTGAAGTGTCCTCCACCAGTGTGATTCCCTCACTTGCGGCGCCGGCAGCAGCGGAGATAGGATTTCCTATTGCGGACTAAGGCAACAGACATGCTCTTGACGGCAATGGTAATTTTGTTGAATGTTGCCGTCTCTTCTGGCACAGCCGCCTGACAACGATTACTTCATAGTCAGCTTCATAGCTGTGAAAGAATCAGAAACATGGCGGGTATGAGCAAAGCAGCGATAACAAAGCGAAAAGCCGCTGAGCACAGGATTAATTGTAACATTAACTTTGTAGTTTGCTTTGGCGTAAACGCATTGATATGAGGTCGGTCACCAGCGACTGTGATTCTTTGCATGCTAAACGCCTGACCACAATTTGGTGTGGCCGGGTGACAGTGTCAACACACTGGGTACCGGTCGAAAATACAGGTTAACAAACAATGTGCAAATTTTCGAGATTCTGTAAAGTCTGCACTAGGCTGGACAACAGCGTCGCTAGATTGCGGTCGTTGCCGGTGCCGGCCCTATTTTCGGTGTTTAGTAAAAGTTGTTTCTACTAAATAGAGAAACAACAATCGGTGCCAATTTATCAACTGTCGAAGGCTATCTTATGCTATGTTACATCTACCAAACGAACTGATCGATGATAACACTATACAAAGGATAAATACGAGGTGAATAGGTAGACCCTCGCCCGTGGGGTCCGGAGACCTCACGGGCGGGCGGTCGGTGGGTCGAACGGTCGGTTGCAAGTACAAATAAGAGACGCCTAGATATTTCGTTTGCTCATGAACAGACCTCCTTCAGAGGTCACAGAGACACAGATTTAACCCGCAGGACGTACGCGACCCTGCGGGACTTGCTAGCGGGATCGAGCTGAAGCAATGAATCCAACACCGTAGCGCCAGGGAGCCACCGGGTTCCTGGGGCCAGACTGGCCGGCGCCGGCACGCCGTTTTCCGCGCCCTGCGGGTAGAGGGAGAGGGTCACGAGGGACATTGGAAACTCGGGGTTTCGGATCTACAGCTGGAGCAGTTGGACGCAGTAGACGTTGTAGACGACAGCGATAGGATGAGCTGGGTAGAACGAAGGGTCGATGAAGGCAAAAGAAAGTAATGCCGCAATTAAACGTGAAAAAAGGCTAGGCGAAAAGAATGACGATAGGATTTAAAGAAATACTCAAGAAAAGAATCTGCGTCTGCGGAAAGGAACTCTGGTAAAAGACACGAGATGGTAGAGTCATACAATATGGACGATGACAGAATAAGATGTACGTGCTTAGCTGGACAAATAATACGGCTGTTTAGTGTTTTAAGAGTAATCAGTAAACAGGTCGCAATGAGCACGTCCAAACTATCCGACTTTCAGTTTAGGTGGTAACTCGATGACGAAAGATGTTTGTTATCTCAATCTAAGCGAGCAGTTACTATGGTATTGAGCGAAGTTAATGCTTCGTTCAAAGATACGAGAGTGAATTCATCCATTAACTACTCTCGAAGTTGTGTCCAGTAATAGAAAAAATTAAGTCACAGGTTCAAATGAAATTACGCTCTGCACAAAAGCGTTACAAGTAAACAGCTTTTATAAGTTATGTATTTATAGGACAGTTTTGAAGATGCCTAAAATACACAATGCCCTAAGTCTTTTTCAAATTACTATAGTAAGAAAAGCTAAGCAAAAAGTTGCTTAATTAACAAGATGCACCTACCAACAAGCCAGATCAGCGGGCAGTTGGTAAAGCATAACATTCATGCTCATAAAAATGCCCCAGATTTCAAGATCAATTAATACAGCATACGTTTCTCGAAAATTCTACTTTTTCTCTCATCTATTTAAGCACCGGCTAAAACCCCTCCGTATTAGGCACGCCAATATTTTGACAGCGTCTAGGGACAATTCGTGTAAAATCGTATCGTATATTTAATTCCGGTGATAAGCTATACACTAGGTCGCGACCCATATTCGACAATGCACAGGGCCCCTTCGACTGTTCCGTATAGTTTCTACGGAACAATAAACAGCCCAGCACAACGGTCGAGAAACGACAAACCTTTCTGTCATACATGGCCGAATACAACTGTCCTCTTGGATACGTGAGGGTCCTTCCCTACATAACCGTTGGGAAGACTATTTACGTCCTCCTGTATCTGTCAATTGGTAGTCTAATGACAAATCACTATGTGTACTGGCAATAGTCTAGCAAATGACTCTGCTGATACCAGGGATTTTCAGTCGCCACTGCCACCAATAGATAGTAGCGTGCTTTATCACGTGAACACACATCCATTTTAACTAGTCGAACCAAAATTCAATTGTAGTTAAATTAACAACATAGGTTCCGTGTTCGCAACGTACTATGAGAGATCTTGTCTTTTTTCCGTAACGTCGTTGAATTTTTCTCTGATTTAGGCTACATTGTCTTAGAATAGGATACAGTATATGATCTGCAGTATCTTTTAGTCTCTAACTGAGTCATGATTCATCCTGATACGCGTATATATATATATATAACGTCGATGTTTCTCTAAAATTAAAAACTGTAGCCTTAGCACACGCTACTGTTTTTAAGCTTACCTGTTTTTAGCAACTGACCGGCATCATAATATGTTTTTAGTGTTTTACTTTGGGAAGATTTTATTTTAAGGATTTTCCTCATGATATTCGAGAAGAACAAGTAACGCCTACCCTGAATCTGTATTGCGTAACATTACGGTATAGGGTGGCTGTGCGGATCCTTTCACGAGAATTTATCATTTATTAATCCAACACATTGTTGAAGCTCATGATCTACGTTCCAAACACGTTGTGTATCAGAACGGTCCATATTGTCCAGAGAATAATATGGTGTTGATATATGACTACCGTCAAATAAAGGTTGGCCATATTTACTTCGGTGCACATATTTATTTTAGAGAAAAATCAAGTGATGATAAAAACCTGTCTAGAACTTGTGTACAGTCTTGGGTCACGGGTTGTTTCTACATTATTGCGAACCTCTGGTGACAGCTGAAGCGAGCCGTCCTTAGGCTACGTTTGTCCTAGTTGTTTCCCTGGTTCGTGTCGCATGTTTACTCACTTCACGTCTGAGTTATTCGATTAATGGCGTTCGTTAGATCGGCTTTTTTTGGCTAGCAGATTTTTATTTAATTTGATCATAATACCATTCTGGTGCTATTTATACCTTGCATTGTATCGCAAAACATCTTCTCATAATTAAACTCTTATCCAGCGAACTTCCAACTAAGAAGGTCGTCACATTCTAAATTTCTGAATATGTCAGCAGTAAGACATCCGTATGATGTCGGCACGTGCTTGAAAGAACTCCTTACGCACAAGTTCCTCGAGATAGGAAAGGGCACTTCACTCTCCCATTGTGGGAATCACCTACAAACTTCACGCTTAGCCTGTGCCGATTCCTATCAAACGAACAAAAGCAATCCATCCATCCTGTCAGTTTTGCTGTTTTTGTTCGATATCTGTCCCGCTCTCTATCGCGCTCCACTGAACAGTGATGTTGTCTCCTCTGGCGCATGCGCCGTATACGGGGCGCCATCGCGGTATTATCTCTGTCAGGTGGCGCTCTTCCCCCGCAATGACGATAAGCACAGCCACAATGGTGCACCAGCTCTCCAGTTCACGCATCCGAGAAATAGTGGACCTGTGGCGTGGTTATGCAACGTTTGGTTAACAAAGAATATTCCGCAACTTGCGGTGCCATCAGTGGAACCAGTAGTCGATCGAAGTTGAAGCATTTTACACAATGGCTGTCTATGTTAGATTGAGGCAACTGGGAAATCGGTACGTGGCTCTTTGATGATGGTGAACGAAAACATTTAAGTGATTACGCAAAAAAAAAAAAAGGTTTTGAAAGGCGAGTCAGACAAACGACAAGAGATCTCAAGAAGAGTGTTCAAAAACTATAACCATAATAAGCTTTTACGGTTTTTGCCTGTGACCGTCTTTTAGCACATTGACATGTTTGTGGTTCTCTTGAAGAGTCATTGCTTCGTAGTAAAACGTTCTGATCTTAAGCAGCTACGGTAGTGGTTGAATCTCGATGCAGTCCACTCATCGACTGGATGCAGGTCTTGTGTACAGCCAGTGGTTGAGAATGGTGGTTAGAGAATTTCAATGGTAATACGACTGATTGTTTAATTCGTATTAGAAAGGAGTAGCTATTGCATTGTAATTTTATGTTAACTTCTTCTGGGAAGCCACAGAAATTGGACTACATCTGAATAATTCAAATGTATGCATTGGGTGACTTATTGACTTCGTTGGGCGGGTGCTATCCGTTACGTCTTCGACGACTGGATCTCTGAAGTGTAATTATTTCCTTAGCTCTTCTAATTTCCAGTTGAAGTAGCGGTTGCAAAAACTGTTCTTAGAAGTTATGTATGTAATCAGATATCAATGTTCTCAAAATGGCTCCGCTGTTGTAGAGCTTTCTACAAAATATCAGGGATTCCTGGACGCTTCATCTAACATAATATATTGTTTCATCCTTAAAGTTGCCTTTATTGCTAAGCGATGTAACGAATGAATGTATAAATATCTTCTGCGACATTTTGTCGCTTCAGTCTAGGGAGCTACGTTTCCCATCGAATGACTTCCTCGTCGGGTGCAGCGGGTGCCACCTCGCGTCCCATCGAAAAGTTACTTATCGCCAATCGGGGTGAGATCGCGTGCCGCATCGCCCGTTCAGCCAAACGGATGGGAATTCGCACCGTAGCCGTTTACAGTGACGTCGATGTAAACTCAAAACATGTCCACGATGCCGATGAAGCTTTCAGGGTGGGCGAAGCTGCCGCAGCGGATAGTTATCTCCGTACGGACCGAATATTAGAAGTGAGTCCTCGTTAACGATGCAATTGGCAAAATGTGTCTAAAATAAAGTATTTACGGAGAAGGAAAAGCACAGTATTGTCACCTATTCTATAACGATACAATTTAAAGTTGCGTCATTCTGTGTAGATACATTGTGGTCCAAGTACTTTTATTCAAGGCAAGTCCAATTTTCCACTTCATAAGCGAAAAGCACTTCCGGAACAACGTAATTTGCGAACGTGAAAGCACATTCAGTATACGCTGCCATATACTGTCTGATTGTTTGAAGTAAATACGTATTGTTACAGGTGGCGAAGCGCAGCGGGGCCCAAGCGATTCATCCGGGTTATGGGTTTCTCTCTGAAAATGTTGAGTTTGCCCAAATGTGCCATAACGAAGGGATTTTATTTGTCGGTCCCCCTGTGAACGCAATTCGTGATATGGGTACGCGAAGGAGTCCTCGACAATAACCTCTATACGCTCGCGTTGTGCTTCTTCAAATCAACGTTTTATCTTTAAAGGCGCCTAACACCGACCAGCCAAACTTAATTTCAGTGCTTATTGTTATTATCATCATTAGTAGTGTTTCTTTTTTTTTTACTTTTTTGCTCAGGTATTAAATCAACAGCGAAGCGTATCATGTCGTCAGCTGGTGTGCCGATCATCGAAGGATATCATGGCGAAGATCAGTCCGAAAGCAAGCTTTTCGAAGAAGCACGAAAAATCGGATTCCCCGTAATGCTGAAAGCAGTGCGCGGGGGCGGCGGCAAAGGTCAGTATCATGCACGCTTTATTTCATGATCATCATAGAATCATTCATAGAGTTCACGTAAGACAATAATTTTTTATACCGCACCGTTGCTCTCGTTAAGCTTCAAGAGATGTCTTTTTGCGGTTGTTTTTGTAGAAGATTATTTTCGAATTACTTTAAGAAATTGCCCTTATGTTGTCAAAGTCTTTCGAAATCTACTAGTTTGCTGCAAGAAGATCGTTGAATTCATAGACCCAATACCTGTAATTGAAGCCCTGAAGATGTACAGAGTAAAAAAAAGCGCTAACTGACAGAATCGTGCCATCATAATTGTCTCATAGGAGCGGGAGTTGTATACCGCCACCGAATAATATAAATTAGTTCGCTTATAACGGAAGGTGAGAACATTGTTTGTGGATCATTGCACTGAATGTGTTTTTTTTTTTGTCTAATCGTCACGCAGTTATTTATTGTTAGCCGACAGATCTCTTGTTAAGTTTTGGTTACTTCTGTTGTCAACTGTGGTCTACCACACCCCTGTTGCCTCGTAACGTAATCACGCCGACATTTTGTCTCTTCAACCGCTGTTTATATAGTGGTTAAGTTTGTGATCGGTACAATCTGCGCATATTGTGAGTGTTTGACCTCCGTCTACGCCTATGCCGTTTTCGTTTAATTATATCGTGCTTTGGTTGGAAATTATAGTTCTTCTCTATCTTAAATATAATCACAGCAAAACAATTTCACGGTCTTGTTTTCACATTTGTAAAAAAAGAAAAGGTATACCTGTATTCTTAAGGAGCTTAGCGTAAACCGATTGAGATCCTATATGCTATTAATAAATCTCAAGTCGTATCGTAAATGTCGCACGGTCTCTTTAGAAGCCATCTGCATTGCAGACTCGAACCCGGATTACTTTAAGAAACTGCCCTTATGTTGTCAAAGTCGTTCGGCGTCTGTTATATTTCCCTATTCAGGTATGCGGATCGCATTTAACGAGTCTGAGTTCAGTGCACAGCTGCAAAGTGCAAAACGAGAAGCTCTCAAATCGTTCGGGGACGAAGTGATGCTTGTGGAAAAGTTCATCGTGAAGCCAAGACACGTCGAGGTTCAAATCTTTGGAGACGCTCACGGTACGTTTAGTATATTTCCTCGAGGTGACACAGGCATTACAAGCAGCCAATTCAACTTTACTTAACATATTTGTTTCCTTTAACATTGTTAGGGAACTATGTGTACCTGTTCGAGAGGGACTGCAGTGTTCAGAGACGTCATCAGAAAATTATTGAGGAGGCGCCAGGGCCCGGGATCGATAGCACTACACGAAGTGAGATTGGAGAAACGGCTGTTCGAGCTGCACGGGCTGTGCAGTATGTCGGGGCGGGAACTGTTGAGTTCGTCATGGACCCGCAACAAAACTTCTATTTCATGGAGATGAATACTAGATTACAGGTACTATATGAAACCAGCACAACATAAAGTGGTCAGACATAGGTTGGTCGGATTTCTTGCAGCAATGGGTATGCTACCGATAGTCACCAGACCATCTAGCTGCTCATCGATCCACTATACTGACTTTGCTAAGTACGATTTTACTTTCGCATGGATCAGGTTGAACATCCGATCACTGAAATGATAACTGGGGTCGACCTTGTTGAATGGCAATTGCTCGTCGCTTCAGGACTGCCCCTTCCATTGCTACAAAATGAGTTGCCGCTTAAAGGGCACGCATTTGAAGCTCGAGTGTACGCTGAAGATCCGAAGAACAACTTTATGCCCGCGGCTGGTGTACTAAAAAAGTTACGCGCCCCACGTAGTGTCCGCGTAGATACAGGTAAGTTCAGGTTTATCTAATAACGTAACCAATAGCCTTTGTGAGATCTTTTAGTATGATAATTTCCATTTCCTTAACGAACCTTTTGCCAATAAATTTACCGCATTACTTGGTTATTCATATGTATGGTTGACGACCGCATCGCATCTGTAGTTAAATTCAATAGAATCGATTCATTTTGCTTTAAACATGGCTTCAAGGGCCTCATACAAACGCAGCGATCTGATCAGGTTGTGTCCCGTAGTTGAAGCTCTTTAGAAATTTATTACATCTGTCCTCACCGAAATAATGTGGCACGTGCGTTTTTACCACAGGTGTTCGGGAGGGTGATGCAGTCAGCGTGCATTATGACCCTATGATAGCCAAACTTATCGTATGGGGACCCGATCGCCAGTCTGCCCTTGTTAAACTCAACCAGTCACTGTCCGAATATATAATCGCAGGCATGCCAACCAATGTCTCATTTTTAATGAAACTATCGGCCCATAAAAACTTCCAGGCGGGAGACGTACATAACGACTTCATTTCCCAGCATTACCAGTCCCTCTTCGAACTCCAGCCTCCATCGGATAAAGTAGTTGCTCTTTCAGTCCTGCCGCTGCTGCAGAAAAAGAGTGCGGTTGACTTTTTCCGAATCAATATGGACCATATGGAGAAAATTGCGCTCAAATTCGATGACAAAGAGTACGTTGTCGACGTCACAGTCCACGGTGACGGAAGCTATACGACTCGGTGTGGTTCGTTCGTGCACCGGTTACGCGCTAGTTTTTACGATGATAATGGAATTATTGAGGTTCGTTGTGAACTACCTGAGGAAGTGTTTAAATTTAAAACTTACGTCGAAGAAGGACGCAGGATAAATGCATTCACAGGGAAAGACGTCTATCTATTTGATCTTGTACCTCCAGCATATGCGGCCAAACTAGATAGCCGTGCAGGTGACGGCGTTAACAGGGGCGCAATTGCGCCTATGCCTGGCGTCATCGAGCAGATCATGGTGAAGGAAGGCGATCGGGTCCTAAAAGGCCAGCCCCTAGTTGTGATGATCGCTATGAAGATGGAGGTAAGCACATGCGTCAATTTTGCTGCGCGCGCAAGGCTGTTTTCCGATATTTTATTTTCTTCTATGCGGTAAGCACAAGCCGATCTGTGTGTGCTTCTAAAAGATTAATTATGAAATCTAAATCTAAATTTTAATTAATGTGGATCTTCACCTGTAGGTCAACAGAGGCAATACAGTGAACTTTAGCACAAAATTCACCAGTATGATCAAATTTGGCTCTTAAGCCGACCTATTTGAAAGTTATCATTCCACCGTCGAATCAGAAATCTACGTTCAATCATAAAAGAGACCTTTTCAAAAACTTCTAACTTCCATTAAGCATTAGTGGCAACTAACCCAATTCAGTTATTTGCATTGAGTTTTTGTTAACTGACCTTGATGCGAAACAACAATGTACCCTTCGTCAATATAATCGAAGTTATTTAATACATCTTTTATTGTTTATTTCAGTACGTGATTAAGTCAGCTGAAGACGGCATTGTTTCGAAAATTTTATTTAAAAAGAATGACAACGTATCGAAGGATGCGCAACTCGTACAGGTAGCACCTGACAATGGAAAAATAACTTCATCAGTATGAATCAAGGAATCTTGCTCAATACACAGGACAAAGAGGGCTTGTCCTAGTGACGTTGTTACTATATTTACGAATGCTAATTCCAGTGATGACATAGCTGTTTTGTATAAGACGAGATTTTATCTAAGTTGCACAAAAACGCAGTAACCGAAAAGATCGGTCGCGTTTTTACGTTTTGCTCGTAAAATTGTTATACTTCGGCGCTGGCTTCGAAATGTTCGTTTAGGTCTGTGATTAATAAATAGTATGCAGTATGTAAAAAAGCAAGGATACCTTATGAACGTGGATTTCCCTACGTATCAACGAACTGCCATTCAGTGAGATAGCATTCTTAACCGATATCTATTTGAAGCGATCAGTTTTTTGCGTAGACTTACTATAAGCTGGGAAGGGAGCTAGTTATAAGAGTTAAGTTGAGTAATTATCTTGTAATTTGGGGCTATATTTGTTCAAAGTTTACGGATATTCATTAGTATGTTAAGACGCGAACATCTCATTATTGTTATCGGCACGGAGTACCTTAGTTAGAGTCGATTTCTTCCAAGTTGCTTGCTCGTCCTTTGTCCTCGGCGAATCCATGCATGCCGTAAAGGCCTTAAGTTTATTAAGTATCATTTTTTACGTCACAAGATAAATGCGCTAATATCAAGACCTACTTAGATATATGTACATAATATGTATGCTAATTTTTTGATCGGGGTGCGACGGAAGCAAATATTTTTAGTATAGGACGGCGTCACTCTGGTATGGTTTAGTGGCTAAAGCAGACATTTTGATGATCCTCTGCTCGTAGCTGATGTATTATTCATACGTTTAACTTATAGTTCACACTATCCGTGCAGCTCTAATTGTCGAGCCATTTTTAAAGCAGCAGCTGCGAGTCGGTGTTGGCCTCTTTCTTTTTCTTTTCTTCGTTTTCTTGTCAATCGCCAAGCTTTGCGTTGGAACGGAAAAAGACCCTTCATGGAACCTACATATACTATACAAGGGTCCGTCAGTAATGCGGCTATTCATTACTTTTAGAAGCTCTGAACTAAATTTTAGCGTACGTGTGTGTGTGTGTGTTGATGTGTCGGAGAGCGGCTTATTCTCGATACAAAAAAAATGATTTCGGATTTTCAAGTTGCAACATATAAGCTTATATATATATAACGAGGTGTAGCTGTGTGCATCTACGAAAACTGTTAAAATTTATTTTTAACGTTTAGCCTCGTGTTATGATCGTGGCCAACAAATTTGCGCGCAGTAATTCGTCTGCAAAGTTTGCCTTCACGTTCGATGCGGTGCTGTGAATATCTACTTAGATTAGTTTTTGGATATGCCCTAAAGAGCGCCGGTTGATTTTAGCTTTTTAGGATCATAGTTTAACTAAATTTACATACAAGTGCCCATGACATCCGAGAGACATCGATAGGAAGAATAAAAGTAAATTCAAGTGTCTAAAACAAATCTTGAATAGGATATAAGGAACTACTAGAGCGATGCGGACTACGTATCTAAGTTTTTACGTTTGTACGTATAATTTCTACTATTCTGCTTGTTTTCTTTAATAAATTGAGCTCGAAAGGCTCGAAGCTGAAGAAAAATTCAATCCTTTTCTAGGTGAAGGATTGCCTTATTAAGTGTTTCGCATCGTTCAAACTCCATTTCAAGTAAGCGATTCAAACTAAATCAAACTTTTAGAAAAGAGACAACATCTTACCTGCTGCCATTGTTCAGAAATAGGCGGATAATCCACCTTTCAATCAATCTTGTGTATTCGACCACAGCTAAAGATTCACTGTGTTTTAGCATTGTCTATTCGTTAATGTAAACTCGGGGTGAAGTTGCACTTTCAGTTGACGAAAAGAAGCGATCTAGCTTATTTAAATTCATTACCGGGTTATTTTTTTGCGAGTAACTTAGTGCCCTGCTTTCCAGCTTCATTAGCTTTAATTGGTGCAAATAATCAGTAATCGCCGTTCAGAGCTATCTCACCACATAGATATCACTTTTTTTTTTTTAAAGAAACTCAGCCTTTATCAACGCGAATACCTTCAATAAAATTTTAATAGTTCAAGGAAAATGCACTTGTGCTAACTGCGAATCGGAACATTTCCTATGGTGGAGTTCGATTAGGTCACCTGTTCAGGATTAACCGCAAAATGACTGTTAAATCGCATCACGGAGGCAAATAATCCGCAATGTCATGACTTAACTTTAAATTTTCGCGCCGCTCATCCTCTCGCCTCAGGATATCTTTGGACGCGATAGCCGGCGTCTCGGCTCACCCATTCCAGCGAAGGGATGTTGCTCCTCGAGCAACATCGGTCATGACGGGAATCTAGTCAGCGGTAGAGCGGTTGTTCGTTTTGCAGCAACAGCAGCCCCATCTAGCTCAGTTGGTGTATGGTGTTTGTATTGTGATGTTGGTCGAGCTTTAGAGGAGAAGAGAAGCTCGACCAGCAACAAAATAGGCAAAAGCTAGAGACTGCTAGAGCTTGCCTGCCTGCCTGCCTGCCTGCCTGCCTGCGTGCGTGCTGCTTGGCACCCGCCAAATCGGTTGATACTATATAGACACGCACGCAACAGACAAAACGACTCACACAGGCGCTCGCTCACATTTCAAGCAGCAAAGCAAAGACCCAACCAATTACAGACCGGTGGCAGTAGCAGTCGAAGTGGGCTGTATGTATCATAATAAAGCTGCCTGACCGCCCGTTTGCTTCTGTACGAGAGCCACAGCTACCCTATATCACTGTTACTAGTGCTCATGGGTAGAAAAAAACCGAATCCCCGAGCGGGTCTGTGATACTAGAATGGTCTGGGCTTTATCCTCCTGTCTTGTGCATCTGACTCTGATGATGTTCACGGTACGACCGTCATAGGACAACGATACCGACGTTCGAGACAACCAACAGTGGCGCGTACTTGCATGCGTTGTTCAGTGGGTAATAGTAGTTGTGGTTATTCAATGCATCGTCGACTTGTTGGTTAAATTGACCATCTGCCTGTGTCGTAGTTAGCGTATATTTGCAGCACCTACCAGCGGTGGTATGCCTCTGTCCGTCTTAGAGTGAGTTCGTATTTGTGATTTTTGCCGTTCCGCATCTACGGGCGTTACTGTTGCTCCAGCTGCTAGATTGTTGCTGCCACCCGTTCAGTGAGTGCTTCCAGAGAGTTTGCTGGGCACCGCGCCCTCGTCCGTGAGTTCTTACGGACTATGTTTGTAGTTGTTCGCTGTCTATAGTAGACAACGGGTAAATGCGAAGTAGTAGTGCATTCGACAGACTAAACCCGGTGAAAAAGAAGGAACTAACGATTGCCCGAAACTAGCTATCGGCGATTATCCGCAAACAACGACAAATACAGAAGGCTCCAAGCGTAGTCGAAAAGTGCTCTTGTCTTTCTGCGTTTTGTCTCGTCCGATGCGCTCGAATCGAACGCGCCACAACGAGAACACAGGTATTGGAGCACGACGACAACAGCCAGGAGTCTTCGTAAGGAACAAATAACACCATTTTGTAGTCCTGCTATTAAGGCGTAGCCAAATCGTTAGCGAGCAAATCTTTGTTGTTGTCGTCGTCGTCGTCATTGTGTTAGTGTTGTGTGTGTGTGTGTGTATAGTGCGCGTGTGTTTTGAGTGGATAGAAATCTGTGTTCATCACGATTGTAACGCATTGGCTACGACGCGAGCGGCTTCGGCCGCCATCCAGCAGCAACAGACGTCAAGATGCAGATGACCGTCGAGGAGTTTGTGGCCGAGACGCTCGATGATCATAATAGCCCAACGACCTCGCAGTTCGTCAACAAGATCAACGACTGCCGACAGACGGTCGCCAATCTCGAGGAGGTCGGTCCGATTGTCTTGGTGTGAATTAATCGACCATAAAGCTAGTATTTTTTCGCTGATAATTAATACGAAACATAAAGTTTACGCGCTAACGAATGGTAAAAACGAAGCGTCATTTCATTTTGTTGGATTTTCCTAGGTAGTATATCACCCTAGTGCTGCTTCACTGTCACTGGTGAAGAAACACATGGGAAAATATTACAGACTGGAGACGGGATTATTGGACCACAGATAGGCGGAAGTAGAAACGGCTGCTTCAGAGCGTTCCTCTGCGTAGTCAGTCGCGTAACACATTCCGAGAGATGCATTCAAAGGGTGCACACGTTTGACTATCTTGACACTCCGATAATCTGAGGGAAGCGATAGTTGGCTGTTGTTTTCTCTTTAAGTACATTTGGCGAAAAAGCGCAGGGGCAGGATCGGCTTCGAGAGAACGCTCGAAATAAATATTCAGTCAGATTCGACAAGGAGTCTGGCTCTGTTAATTGCTTTCGGCCAGTCGACTAGAATGTATGTATACAAACTATTACAAATCGAACACGCAGATCAACTAGAATTTTTATCTTGTTCTCGTTATACGAGTGCCACCCGTCGTTGTTGGAGAACTTCGGCTTGCGACACTCGATTCTTAGAGACGCACTGAAGCATTAGAGTCCAGAAGTAAGCTCAGTGTACTAGAGGTCATCGACTTGAGATACGGAAAGAGCGTAAAAATACCCGGTAAACTAATGGTGCCTCATGGGTTAATGAAACTTAAAATAAGTCTAATTTAATAATTAGGAATATGGTGATGAAGTAAAGCAAACGGCCGTTTATAAGCTGTGGCCGTAAGGGAACCGGGTCGCAAGTTGCGTAATATTTTAACGTCTGGACGTAACAGTGCGAACCTGTACACGACCGTGAACAGTTCTGCTATTTCGTTTATATATAAAGTTGAATAAATTGACAAGCAAAAAAAGATCAAGAACGTTCATCTTAGTCAATGCTTGAAGAAATGTAAAAAACGTTTTTACTGTACGATGGGTGACCAGGAGATATCGTCATGTTGTACATTTAAGAGAGCTACGTTAAGGACTACTGGTAGGCCTTTATTAGTTCACCATAGAGACACTGTCCCGCGTCTGGGAGCGAATAATTGTGTGCGCTCGAAGTTAGGAGTCCGGTACCTTTCTCGTGTGTTGATCTAGATTGGTCACTCTGATTGATCACAACGCATCGAGAGAATAGAGTATTTACAGGCGCAGTTTGCGCTCGTGAAAGAACTCATATGAGCTCATAGATTATTTATTCCACACAAACATACGATTTTATTTCCAATTACTCTGTACTATTTTTAAGCTTTTTGTTCAGGCGTTTCCTTAATTCTTTTCCATTCCTCTATCAATAATTCGGGGAGCGGAAGAGAAAGGACGTAACGTGTCGAGTTTTCTTCGATGAATTTAACCATCCTTCATTCAGGCGTACAACAACTATCTAACTTGCTAGCGTGGTTCTAATTAGCCGTTTTACTAAGTTACCCACCTTGCTGATTAGGTAAAGCTAGTTTAACTAGTTCTTATTTGAGTCTCATTAACAGCGAGCAAGTAGGTTGCCGAGCAACTGCGGACTTTTAAGTCTACTACGATGAAAAATTTTCATGTTATATACATGTACATATCTAAATCAGCATTTTTCCTTACGCTTTGTTCCCAAGGCTGTACTTGATATAAAATTTACTTAATATAAGAAATAATAACGCAATTACAATTTTAACTTTGGACTTTAACCGCTCATTAGTAATCTTCAAAACACCCTTTTTTCGCCAATAACAATATACGCAGATAATAGTAACCGTGGGTGGTAATTGTAAATTTGCTAAAAGACGCTACTCCAGGGGATGTAAATTTTGGGGTAATAGCGGATCAAATGTAGCAAATATGCAAAGGTCAAAACGACAAAGGGGTTAAGGAGATGTAAAAGTAGGTTCGTAAAGACCAACCGTCGTAGTTCGTTTAGGTGACCCAATCGATAATTAGTATTTCCTTCTACTATCTTTTCTAATATCTATCATCGATCTTCTACTATCTATCTTCTTTAAAACGGTCCTTAATATTTGTTGCAACAACCCAGGCGTAAAAGCGCCCTTTTACTTATTTCAATGAATTTTTGAACCGTCTAACCTGAGCACTGATGAGAGCTAAGTGTATTATTCCCTATCTATGTATATATGTATGCATAGAATAGCCTTTCGTTTTTCGTGGACGTATCTAGAAGTAGATGGAGTATCGTTGACTATATGTTAAAAAAGAAGACACGCACACGCAGGCCCACAAAAAATTTATATGTATAAGGTAAACAAGCGGTATTGCATCATACGGTTACTTTGTTCGGTATCGATTGTTAATATGTAATTTTTGATATGTTGATGACTGAAATTGGGCCTCTTCGAGATAGCCGTTTTCGAAATCGCTCAGGACTGCAGTGCTGATTGATCGCCAAACGCGTATAGTATTGTCGAAACATAAACGGGTAGGTTCTTTGAAAGCGACGAATAGGTTTATAGCGCCACCTTTTATGTGAACTACTACCGTCTTCAATACCATAAAATCTTGTCGATAACAAACGCTGTATTAGTATCATTCCTCCTTATAATCGGTTGTCGTTTTAAATAAAATAAAAGAACGACCCAATTACATTTTGCCTTCATAAACCAAAGCCTTTCGGGCTTTAGCTTATAGGCATGTAGAAATCAAAACTATCGTCCGGCTTCAGAATTGATCACATACGCACGAAATAAACAGATTGTGGAATTACTCTCATGTTTTAATTAGGTACATTCTTGAACAAAATTACCTTTGGTTTTTTTTTGTATAGCACTTAATATCTACATGAGATTCTGCTTAATTATAGGAAGATAATTTCGCTGCTTGCCCTTCTGTGGGCTGTGTCAAGGGCTTTAAATTTTGTTTGATAGAGTTTCTCGGCGCGTTTCTCTGACTGCATTGCGGAGTCTTGCAGAATAATCAGCCCTTCTACTACTCCTGTGATGGTACCCACCATTAAGGTGTGCCATTAGAAACAAACTTGCTTCATATATGTAATAGGACAGTGAAAGGTTTCACCCCACAACCCAGCTTATTCCCACACCATACACTTCTCCAATCGCATAACCCGTCTCTTGGATTGACGTTCCGTGCACGGCTAGCGAAGTACTGGCATAGTTTTGTCAATGCGAAAACTGTGTTTTCTGTCGCGGTAATACCTACAAATCACTGGATGCCACCGGGGTTAGCATTAGTGGACCTGCCCTACTGCCATCGCTGCCGTAACTATTGCCGGCGGTAAACACGGCGGCAACAGCGTTACTTTAGCTGTGCGCAACACGTACATGCGGCTTCAGTGCGGTGGGCAAATCCCGTACATTTTTTGACTCTTTCTGCTCTTCATCCTATTCGGATGCCCCGACGCCCAGCCCCGTATCTGTTTCAAGTCAGAAATAAGATATAGCCCAGCGACCTCCAGTCCCGCCGTCTCAAGCTTATTGCTGGCGGCGCA
The DNA here is from genome assembly GCF_002532875.2 of Varroa jacobsoni. NCBI lineage: Eukaryota > Metazoa > Arthropoda > Arachnida > Mesostigmata > Varroidae > Varroa > Varroa jacobsoni. The sequence continues at coordinate 50,649 of NW_019214041.1, read as the reverse complement.
TTGTCGTTTCTGAGTACCACAAAGACAGGAGTCAGTTACTTGATTTGAAAATAATTTTGGTCATCCCCATTTTTCCTTCTACTTGTTTGGTGGCAATCCTCAGTTCGTGCGAGTGATACTGCTATTGAGCAAAGAATACTTGTTTCCATTAAGGGGAATCTCAGTGGTGAATTTTTTCATTGTTGCTCCGCTTCTTCGTCCAGTGACAACATCGTGAAGACTGTAGCAGTTAATAAACTAAACGTTTCGTAAAATTTTGCCAACCTATCGTCAGAGAGATAGTAACACGTTCAGGGTAATGATAAACAGTTATCAAGAAGTGTCCGGATATTTCCTAAACGCCTAATGTAAACACATAATTGGCAACGTTCAGGAACATGGGTTCGATGTAATTTAATGTGTGACTAAAGAACGAAGCTATTGTAAGCAACAAAAATACCCTTTCCCGGCACACGCCTTTTCGCTATAGCTACTACTGTAACCGTTTTACTTACGTGGTTGCGTTGCGTTTAGGCCAAATGTTAGGAGTCTGTTGATTTTTGTCTGAGCTGCAGATCTACAGATAGCCTATTACTGTCAGGTGGACGTCCTTTTTCACTAGTCTGCTAGAAATTTGTCTTCCTTGTTCAGCTCCGGGTTCCTTTAACCTATTAAATTTAAAAGCTTTTTCGTTTAGCACGGCCATGCTAACTTGCTAACGGCAGTAGCCGCCTAATCAGTTCTCGTAAATACCAATATCGTGAAAACGATGTCATTCGTGTTGTTGATGTATCACACAGGACGAATGAGGTTATTTCCGTTACGTAATTTGCTGCTTTTATTCGTGAGTGCTGACGGTGATGCATCTCGCCATGATGTGTTGTTTCACGAATGGTCGCGTGAAGTTCATGTCATGGTCGGCACCGCCGTCTACCTCGGAATGGCAAAGGTGGGGTCGGCCGCGTCGCCTGCTCGGCAGCGAGGAGTCGCTACGTGACGTACGCTATTGTCGCCACGGTTGCTTCTATTAGAATTAGAAGTATGTCTCTTATTGTGTGATGTCTTAAGCGAATGTTTATCAGTCCCTGGGTAGGAATAACCTTTGGGCGCTGTTTTGAACAACCAAATTGGCTGAGACTAACATTGAGTATACAACAACGTTCTCGCGTGAACAGTGTGCGTTTAGTTATTTTTGCTTAAATAGGCAATTGTTATGATATGACTGTGCAATAAGGGCACCGTGTTGTTTGTGAATCGTTGTCATTGGTTGCTATGGTAACGGTATGAGGGGTTATTTCTTTAAGGAAGGCATCCGCTATTAGATCTTGCAAAACAATGAACATCCTATATTGAAAAAACGATTGGGAAATTTGCCTTTTTCATGCGGTACTTGGTGTCAACTGTTAGCCTACGGCAGTACCCATTCGACTAGATAATACACAATGAAAATGTGTGCAGTGCAGTCTGAGAAGATTTTCTACATAGATGTGCTATGTTGCTGGACTTTGAATTTGCACACCATTAAGAGGTTAGTCTAATAGTTTGAAATAGATGTTATCACTTTGGTCGATGTTGCTCGTGCTTTCAGTTTGCACGCAATTAAGGGAAGCTCGGGGTACGCAGTATTGAAAAAAAGCCATATTTATTTTTTGATTTCGTCACATGAACATATATCGAGATCGGGATAGCGGATACGTAGAAGCTTAGCTTTCTCAAACAGCCAGTTAAAACACGGAGGTGGCTACAATGAAGCACATTTGTTTACGGGTATGTTTATTGCTCTGGCGGGCGCCAAGTGTTCAAAATAAGCTGGCTAGGTTTCTTGAAATTGACGTCTTGATCCAAACAAGAAAATTCAACATCCAAATAGTTGTTTATGGAAAAAACGCATGCGTTGTTCACACTAGAAGTGTTTCATATATAGCAACATATCAAGGTCTAACTGGAGATAGAATCAGGCCGCAGGTCCTTGTAGAGACGACGAGAGAAGCTGAACAGCAGTTAGCGAGGGCGGTCTGGCTAGCGATATCCTGAAGATCAAAGGATCCTAAAGCGTTGTGATGAAAGCAACGTGAGATTTGCCTAGTGGGAGGTCTGCTTTATGTGACTATAGGCTGCTTCGATCGAAATATCTTTCTATCAAAGTACAGGAATACTATACTTATTACCTACCTACGTAATCGCAAAAGGCCAGAGAAAGTGCTCACATACTGCGTAATTTGCTATTAGCAAATGGTATTATTTATAATATACAAAGAGACAAGTCTTTATCTTGTCATGGTCATCTCTGATTTGAGTGATATATTAGGACCATTGTGAAAGCAGCACGATATAACAGAAGTAGAGGCGTCTCATAGACTTAGTGTTACTGTGTACATATTCTAGAATCGCTATAATTAGATTGTGTATTATTCTACAACGTCTGTATAGGCTCGAGAGATCACTTATACTCGAACCTTGAGTGCGTATTGAACACTTTTATTAGTTTTCATGTATACTTATGCCATATATGCCTGTTCTGAATATGGCAGAACGGTTTTCTACTATTATCGTTTTTAAGATAGGAAATAATTAATAGGACAATTTTTTTAGTTCGATGGCATAACGTAATAAAGCTCGTTATTTTTTCTCTCGATTATCCTTTGGCCCTAAACAGGAACGTGGCCTGGCAAATTCTATCGGACATTTTCAGAAAAAAATTTCCTGCACTATTAAAACGAATGATTAAATGTTGTCTCAAGTCTATTGTAGAAAATTTTTAAACCTCACTTCCCATTAAATTTCCCATCGCCTCGCTTCATGGATATGGCCTAAACGCTTGTCGCATTGGCGGCTAGGAGACCGTGTTCATTCCGTCTCGTGCTACACTCCTGCGTTTGCTTTTTATTACCGAGTTATTTTGTCCAAATCATCTATGAAGATGAATCGCCGTTAACGAACATACCTATAACATTTGTCTTTCACTGGATAACTATGTCATAAACGTTTGTAGTACACTATTAGAAATCGGACGTCTACGTTACAGAAGAATGTGTTATAAAATGGCATAGCACGATCTAATCAATCGTACTGTTATCAAACTCTAGGAAAGATTATGAAAAATGATATAAAATGAGGGTATCGAACCTTAACCTAGGCGTTCGATCACATGAATATTTGCGCACAATGGCAGCACTCTCGGTCATCTACCTAAGCTAATTTCGATTTGTACGTCTCTGATCAAACTCGTCTCGCTATGCTAATGCTGTATAAAGTGTTACTCTCTCTTCATCTGCAACCATGTTGAGTTTACGACGTGACAAGATGGGTAGTCGATAGACGATGAACATGTTCAGTCCATTTGTCACTGGTCGTAGCCGCTACCGATCGTGACGACATGACTAACAATACAGAGCTGAAGAAGGCGAAAGAGTGTTTCCGGAAGCGAAATATGATGGGACAGAAAAGCGCGGGAGATATATGCCGTAAAAAGAATAACGTCGACGTGGCGCTTACGGCCCACACATATTCGATGCATTGAATAAGGAGATAATTCGACAGTAACGGAAATCGCTGGTGGATATCGTGACTAAGACAGCTTGGTAAAAATTTTCTTGTTACGTGCAGGTCAGGAACGGTCAATAGGCGTTACGTTTTTAAGACATAATTCATGCGTGTTTTGTATGCGTTCCTTCAGCGTAAATCTTTTAAGCGTTATTGAGCAATTTGCTAATAATGTTTCATTTTTTCATTGTAAACTAATATTCCAAAAAGGTGCGGTTGAGAATAGGCTCAGAGCCGACTGATCTATATCTGTCATTGTGTTATCGCTACGAATTGTTGAACCCTTTACCCTGTTTCTCTGACTGATACTAATCACATTGATTTCACGGTAAACTTTGCGCAACGGCACGTGTATCATCCATCGTATGAGTTGACAAGGAGCAGAGATGATGTGACAAAATATCAAATTGTTGCTACATTAAGGCTGAGGGGCATTCCCCATGGGTCGTATATATTTGTCTGCCGTCACCCCTTTGGGATCCCACTACCCACGTGTGAGAGAGTTGTTGCTGTTGTACGTTTAGCACTGTTCATTTGTCCGGTAGTTGGAATCAACGAACAGTGCATTTTCATATGTTTACAAACTTTTTTAACTTCCTCGTTGTCCTGTCTAATTAGGTCTAATACAGTCTATTAACGCATACATCTCTAGGGGTTGTATCTGTTTGGTCTTACAATGGCTGAGAAACTCGTTGATTGTTGTTGTTGAAAGTAATCGTAAAGCTTCTGCCTCAGTGATAATCAAAACCAGAAATATTGTATCATTAGCGATACAGCTTCGTCGTCCGCCCTTGTCTCCATATCGTTGGCCGCAAAGAGGTATAACACGGTAATTTCTTATTAGAACAATGACGTAACCATGCATATGAAAGTAAGTTGCAGGAACTGTGTGGTTGAAAGGCTAGTTAAACCGTGACGTAGACTCTTCCATTTAGAGGTCCACAGGGACGTGATGTTCTTTCTAACATTTGGCTGTTACACGCTAGCGCGCTTTTAGCAGGGGTATTATTTTTTCTACCTACATTCTATTGTGAACTACTCTGCCTTATTCTACTTCGTATGTTTCCGAAATTGTTCCCTCAAACTCGACTCGGAACGTTAGCGAATCAGCGATAATTCAGTTTCAAAAAAACAATGGTCAATTGCACTTCTTTTCTGTAACGTTTGAATCTTCACGAAGCACCGTGCGTCCCGATAAAGTGCACGTAAAGACGGTCTAAAATACATCCATAAAAGTAGTCGTTATTCTAAATGGAGCAATTGACTTCTTTCCGGTAGCCTTTTCTTTGAACGTTTCGACGTTTTAGCATGAGGTATTCTTCGATTTTTTCTTCGTTTAGGAAATAGTTCAGCATCGCTTCGCCTATCTAGTAATAGAGCGATTTTATAAGCCACACTCCAGGGGAGCTTCCATTTACATATCGTAAGGTACATATGCCCCCGTCATTCTTTAAGCCCATGCGCTTAATTTTAATACGTCGCTCTTTTAGAGAATTTTGAATTTGTAGTGTACGGTACTCATCGTTTCAGATTATCCAAGTCGTTTGAAACCATTATACCTGGCTTTCTTTGAAACCTGTCTTCCACTAAATAGTAATATGGTTGTCTTTGGCCTAGAGGCACGACATCTTCATTATGGGCAAAGTAGGTCAGCCTTAAAGTTGGCAAATAAAATGAAATCGTTCCTCTACAAGCTCTAAAGGTTTTGCTTTTTCCTTTGCAGTCGCTGGACTTCGATCGAGATGGCCTGTCAAAACTCAAGAAAGCCATTAAGGCCGTTTATAATTCTGGTAAGCGATCACACAAATATGCGATCACCCGTCAGGGAAATACAGCCATAAAACGAGAAACAATCTTATTTTCTTTAGTTTTCAATATTGCAAATATGCACGTTCGATATATTTTATTGGATCTACTTTGAGGAAAAATAAATTTAAAAGCTTCCGTGGATATAATGGAAACAGATGAGAGCTTCTGACCCCAGTTTCGTCAAGATTAGATATCACGCTAGCAGCTGAATTTTCTTTATTCGTGTTATACGCGTTCCATGCGAAGTAGCGCGTCAGTGAACAGGACATGCAGTTTCTACAAAAAGACGATGGTTGATTTACCAATGAAATTAGCGACCAGCTCAATTTTAATTTTTCTCTCAATTTCAAATGTATGGAATATTAGCCAGTTTGGTGTCCTGTTATGGTCCCTCAGTATTTCCTAATGTTTCCTGCGTCATTTTTAGTTTAGCTATGTCAAAAAGCAGCTTGATATTGACCTCGGTGCAAACGCAGCGCGGAATTCTTCTATCATCAAACCCGACAGGAAATTTTCAATGGAGACACCAATTAAGTGTATAAATATGTTTTTAAGTATTTGCCAAGCATTGAAATCGGAACTGTGGCATATACTCCTAAAAAAAAATCTTAAAAAAAAACACTGAATACGGCAAATACCACTGAAAAATTATTTTAAAAAATCCTCTCCCTGCGAACCACTTTAGATGGGTATAGTAAAGTGTTCAGAACGCAAAATTTAAACGAGATTTGAAACAGCACGAGACAGTAACGAGGAGCCTTCACAAAAGCACTGCATTCACGGTAAGATAAATGAAATGTTTCCTTCGACTCTAGTAAAACATTGTGCTAATTAATCAGAAATCGACTCGTGATACTACCCATTTAAACTTCGTAAGCCTTATAGGAAGGCAATGGGTAACTAACTGCCGGGCAACTATATATGCGGAAAGCGTCGTCCCCGCGAAAATGATTGAAGAACATGCTTCTTATTGTGCTTGTTGTATTAAAATTGCTTGTATATATCTGTGGGTTTGATGAGGCTTAGGGTCCGGCCTAATCTTTTTCTAGCAGATTTACAGTAAAGCTATTTCAGTGTACTCCTTTTGTAAGCCACGAAATAAGCATGGACCAGATGTCTCTCCAGTCTAACAATGGCTTCAGGAAACTCAGTAAATAATTGTCCTAAAAAAATATTACCACATGACTTCAGTAATTTTTATTCAATATATTTTTACAGGTACAACACATGTCGACAACGAACTATACCTGTCGAAAGCATTAGAAAAGCTGGGCAGCCATGCAATGTCGCGTGAAGGTGAACCCGATATAGGCGCGGCATTCATTAAATTCTCTATCGTGGCACGTGAAGTGTCCTCACTCATGAAGACGCTCATGCAGAGTCTTCATAATATCATCATGTTCCCTGTAGAAAACTTGCTCAAAGGCGACTTGCGCGGCGTAAAAGGTTTGTTTAGCAAGCAACAAAAATACGCCTGTGAGGATCCAACTGGAAGTGCGTCAGCCTTTTTGTATTGCGGTCATAAGCCCGTGCAATCTGCACGTATAATTTAAAAGTGGCATAATTTAGCCTCATTGGTTACTTAATGTTATCGTGCTTATTTGATGGAATTGTAATATAAAAAATATAAATGTAACACATTTCTTTCTCGTTACAAAACTTATGTAGCCACTTTGGTTATTACTAACGCAATCAGTTTAATTGCGTGATGCATAGCAGTATATTGTAAACTGTGTCTGTTTAATTCTTTTTTTTTTTCTCCATTTCCATATATCGTACTCAGACTTGCTCGCCGTAACCTGTCATCAGTTTATAGTGACAGGATGATTAATCCTGGATCTATTGTTCCATGCATGGTAGTAGCATGAGATTTAAACAAATTAGCCGAGCTAAGGGTAACAAGTAACTTGTTTCTGAAGTTATAAGCGTCGAAATATTCTGCCGCATTTCCTGCTCAAGGTCGCAGCGTTTGTACGGTACACATTTGGCTGCTACTAGTTATGCCATACGTATGGCATTGTTTTGGAACGTGGGTGTTTACGCCTGAACAATTTTGAAAATAACATTTGAGTAGACAGAGATATTACGGATCTCTGTGTCGGTTGAACCATTATTTCAGTCGGCCTAACAAGCACTTTTAACGTTCATTGTAAAAATTAGTCGTAGAAAGGTCCGCCTGCCGAACTTGATAGGTCAAAAAATAACAGGAAATCTTGATTGTACTTCATTCCAAGTTCTTCGAAAAGTTTATTAAGTGCATCAGTTTTTCTCTTTATGATACACTCACCTACCTTATTTTGTAAATACAACTGTTTAATCGATTTCGAACATTTTTCTCTTCACTATAATCCAGGTGACCTAAAGCGACCATTTGACAAAGCATATTCTGACTACGAACGAAAACTTGGCAAAATAGAGAAGGAAAAGAAAGCCATTGCAAAAGAAGCCGGTGAGTAAAAACTTCAATGAAGCTCATTTGTGGCCTAGTTCACAAATATCCGAGTCCGTCCGTTCCCTCGATGTATGCTGCATAGATTAGTTCATCTAACGTTAGATAACTTACGCTTGATTGACTTGTTACCCCCCCTCCCCCTCCCCCTCCCCACCGTCCCAAACACAGATGCTGCGAGCAGCCGCAATGCTGGTAATACGATAGTGACATAAACGCCTACTTGCTACTGAATTCTCGTATAAAACCTGTTACATGTAATTGGCTATGTTAGACAGACATCGCATGTTGTGTACTTGCCGTGTATTTAACTGAATGAAAGGGAGTGGAATCGGTCCTGTATTTGTGTTTGGTGTTAAACACCTGTCAAAGGGGACCGTGAAGGTCTACATGCTTCATATTGTAGATAGCACCCGTTGATAGTATATCTAGATCACGAATTGAGTAATAGGGCTGTGAGATGTAAAGGCTTCGCGCCAAATGTTCAGGGGTGATGAAAGAACGTCTAATGTTGGCTTACGCCGTTCTCGGCTTGTGATTCAAATCTTACAATAATGTTATTAGGCATGATTCGAACGGAGATGACTGGTGCGGATCTCGCTGAGGAGATGGAAAAAGAGCGACGATGTTTCCAATTACATATGTGCGACTATTTACTTCGAGTAAATGAGGTAAAGACGCGTAAAGGGGTCGAACTGCTGCAGCATCTTGTCGAGTTCTACCATGCGCAGAACTCATTCTTCCAGGACGGCATCAAGACCATCGGTAAGAAATTCGCATTCGAAGTTTGTATGCTTACTTCCCTCTGCAGCATAAACGCTTCATGTCCAACTCCCAACAAACAGTGACATGTATATGATTGATGAGTGATCATGAGATGACGAAACTGTAAAATAGCTTAGTACAGAATGTCTGGCTAACTTGACATACAAAAGCGCACTTTTTTTATTTTAACCCTAGCCGTGTGTTCTTACGATATCGTGACGTATCGATACCGTTGAGTACGACGTTATTTGTCAGTTTGTTATCGCTATTTGACAGCTCCATCAAACTAGTGAGGTATAGGCCAGGTAGGTTATGTCACAGGATTAGCCACTGCGCGATGAGATCACTCCAGTCATAAAGTGGCCTAGGTAAATGCTGTTATTTTCCTTGATCACTGCTACAGTTATCGGTATAGCTGCTGTGAAGATTCGCATTGAGATCAGTTCACTGTATTGTTGTTTAGGTCGAAACGTTTATTCGAAAACTTAAAACGTAAGCAGGCATACTTGCCTCGTGTTGGTCGTGGCGTTGTTTATGTAGATGGCAAAGGTTTTTTTGTAGACGTAAAATCTTCATTGAGTTGCAAGTGTAACAATAGCTCTAACGATAGCTATGTCGGGAGGCCTCACAATACTTTGGAAACTGGTACCTGCTTTGGTTTCCCGAATTATTAACGATTTCCAATTCGTTAAGGATCAAGTTAATAAATAATTGAAGCAATAAAAAAAAAAAAGGATAAAATTAGTCGTATCACGTATCATAGTTCCGCTACGTATCCTAATTATAAGAAAGCTATAGCTACAGTCGGCTGAAGGGATACTGAATTTGATTAATGATTATCTATCTACCTTAAAAACAACTATCTAAGAATGGACTATTATCTCAGTCACTTCCCTGTTCACAATGGTGACTGAAGGAACGGCGGAGAAAATTTCCGTAGGAAATATTAAATAATTCTCACTGTCAATCTACATTCTTGCCATTTCTAATTGACCTGATACAAATTCGATATTTGACGATTATTATTAACAACTGTGATAAACACAAACAGGAAGTAACACCTTAATCGCAACTGACCGGCTTCTCGACTTTTTTGGCGTTTGTTTGCTCTTCTCCTTTTATGTGCTACAGGGCATTTCCAGCAGTATGTGAATGAGTTGTCGGCGAAACTTCAAACGATGAAGGCGAAGCAGGATGAAGAAAGAAAGAAGCTTCTCGAGCTCAAGAACACACTCAAGAACTGCACGCCGTCCCTGGCCTCGGCCAATGCCACCCTCGATTCGACGCTGTCGTCGCACGGAGTTGGGGGTAGCTCCGCTGGTTTGGGCGGCTTGGGAGGCCTAGCTTCGGGGGGGCTTGGGGGCCAATCTGCTGATGGGAGCGCCAGCAACGTGCATAATACCACTCAGAGTGGTTACTCACTTCATCAGCTACAGGTTTGTAGAAACGAACACCATTGCATGATTTGTTAAGCTTAGCTAAACAGCTTAAATCCTAGCAGAAGATCCATTGAACTCTAGCTTTACGAGTTACATTTTCCAGTAAAAGAACGTACGCAGGATTTGTGTACAGGATATACTAGCCGTTTTAATGTTGACTTAGAGCACTGAAACAATTTTACTGCAGATCGTTTCCAGTATTGGCCAGTGATTTTAACTTAGCTTCTGTTAAAATAGGTCGTATTTAGTTCGAACACACGTTCTACAATGCTAGTTCAGAGTGTTATTCGGTTTTAGAAGCTGATATATCTATAGGACCTAAAACTTGCCGTTTCAATATGGATAGGGTCTCTGTCGTTCATATTTATTGTCTTCGGGATCTTTGTTTTGGCCTGAAAGTAGCTTTCAATGAAGTTATTTCCCGGTCACTGGAGAACAGCTTCATATTTCGCTTAATAATTTCGGTTAAGCAAGCGGTGTGTGGTGTATTATCTTGTACCAATCGTGTCTGCTTTGAGTGGTCCATCGATCGAAGATCAGTCATCGCAAATGTTTGTTCTACTGCATCTTATAAATGTCTTGAGGTGTATGTCCGCTATTCAGATGGGCGCGTCCATCGTTGTTGTTTAATTTTTATAAACAAACACGTTACATCAGTATATTATCAAGGTAACGTTTGCAATATAATATAACGATAGATCGTTAAAAAAGAGCACCGACCAATATTGGATCCTTTTATAATCTGAATTTTTTCAATGCATGCACTTAATCACGATGCAAATCGCTTCTTGGTTAACGTTGAAAGGTACGTTTGACTTGTTTTTCTGTGCCTATCGTATCATGAATTAGCTATTTACCGTCATAAAATTTCGTGGATCTGGCGGCTGACGCCATCCATGCATATGCGCGGACTGGCTACACACCTAAATTTAACTTGTTCAAAAATTTCTTAATGGATGAATATGTTGAGTGGTGCTTAAGTTGTTAAATGCAGTAGTTTTTTTTCATAAGAAAATTTTTTACCGATAGAACCCGATTGTCGCTAGGCAGGGCTTATACCATACTATACGAATGAAGTCGACTATTTGTGATGATATCGAATCTCTTGTAAGCTGTGTTTAGCCATGTTGGCTATTACCGATCTATTTGCCTACTTGTTTGATTTGTTTTACTTACCACAGGGCAATCAACATTATGGCACGACAAAAACGGGCTATCTATCAAAAAAGAGCGACGGAAAGATGCGTCGAGTTTGGCAAAAACGACGATGTGAAGTGGCTGACGGGGGTTTTTTGTCAATTTATCATTCGGATGAAAGCAAACCTCCGACACGGTTGAATCTGCTTACGTGCCAGCTTAAACTGCCCTATCAAAATCAAGGTGATGAACGCCAACGGTGTTTCGACCTCGTCTCCTGTGAGTAGGGATTGTGCATTTTGTTGAGCTGTTTAACACTATTTACGCTATTGTGCTGATTTGATAATTGAAAGCCTACCAGTGTCAATATTAATGCTTACACTATATCCTTTTATTTAAGCATGCCAGTCGTTGTTACAGTTAGCAACTCCTGGCGTTCTTCAGCCAAACGTATAGTCGTCAAAACGATCGTGCGCGACAGACTGAAAGTACTTTCTCCTTTTGCTATCTATAAACGGTTCGTAATTGTCCTTTCCTTACGTTCGCTCTCTCTCTGCCCCTGTATTGTTCCTGTCCCGCTTGCGACGCGAAGACAATCGAACATACCACTTTCAAGCGGAGGATGACGCTGATCTCGAAGCATGGAAAGCCGTCCTGCTCAATGTTAAAGAAGGAGCACTGAGACGTGCATTCAGTGATTCAGCTGGGGGTGCTGAATTACGGGAGCAGATTACCCGTCAGGTGCAAAGTCTGCCAGGGAACGATCGCTGCGTAGATTGTGGATCGACAAAAGATGTGACTTGGTTGGCAACCAACTTCGGTATTATCACATGTATCGAATGTAGTGGAGTGCACCGGTAAGCCTACATGAAGTTTCGTCAATAAACACTACATGAATTGGGAAATAATCTAGAAAGCTAGACACACGATAGAGGCAGACAAGACCTGTTGTTACCAGAAGTGCAAATTATACGTTTCAGTGAAATGGGAGTGCACATATCTCGGATACAGTCCCTTACGTTGGATAACTTGGGTACCTCACAGTTACTTCTCGCCCGTGTCATGGGCAATCACGCATTTAACGAAGTTATGGAAGCTACTATTGGTTCTATACCACGTCCCACTCAGGCGTCAAATATGGATGAGCGATCGGAATTCATCCGAGCTAAGTACATGGATAAGGAATTCGTTCTCAAGACATGCTCCTCCATGCAGGATCTGCTGCAGGTACTCTTGTCGTACTCTTCCGCATTTAGATAACACTTTTATCTGGGTTTCTATCCAATAGGCGTAGGCATAGAACCGAGCTGAGCTCAACTCTGTTTGTGTTATATCTCTAGGATACGGAGCAGGCGATCCAAGCCCGATCTATACATCAACTGCTTCAAAGTTTTGCTGAAGGAGTAGACTTTTCATTGCCACTTCCAAGTTGTCAGAGTACAGGAGAGACGGCGCTTCATGTCGCCATTAAACAGGTAAGCATTGCCTTTAACCTGGTAAGATCGGTCCGCGTAAGAGGACAACAACGAAATGGTGGTTAGTGATCTTGGTGAAATTGAGCCCTCCCCTTGGGAATGAGCCTGATATTTGGCCCACACGAAACAGACTTTGATGCAATGGCCCGCGTATCTACAAGTTGAAGTAAAACTTGTGCGTACAAACGCGTAAAACTTGTTTGTTTAAGTAGAAAATTCAAAACAACACAAAGAAACAAAACGTAGAATATTCCTACCTTCATAAAGATGTCACAGTCTGGTATAACTTTACGCCCATTACCTTATTGCGATCGCGCAAGCGCTGCGATGGGTATCGATGAGAATCTTGTTCCTAGGGGCAAGATGACGGAGGGTTTTTCAGTTTTCGTTGAAAATTTTTGCTCACACCAAGCAGGATTTCTTGTCAGTAACGCCTTCGGTCCTCAATTTCTGGTGAAGTAAAATTTTCTAGAAAAAAATAGACGACGCATGTCAATAAAACAAACCGTTTCGTTTTCTTTTTCCACAAACGAATTCACTTTGAAACATTTAACGATGACAGAAAAGATACGCAATAGACGTGCCTACAAACGTGCTAGTATTTTGAATCGAACAAGGAACTCCAAACTACCCGCTAGCAAATGCAAGATGGCAATCTATGAATTAGCATTTTATTTAACTACATGTAATTACACATTTAAATAAGGTGAAGCGAAAAGGCAGCGTCAAAATTCACCGACAGGGTGTGAAGCCCCTTGTGCTACCCGGATACGTAAGTTCTGAACGAAAGTACTTTTTTTTCCTGCATCGACCGATGCCATCATACTTAACAATTGCATAGCAGCCAGCATCTAAAAGCAAATACCGACCTTTTAACTAGCTTTAACTGTCTGCTGTGACGATGTCCTTCAAGCGTTACTTGGCGCTTGTCGTATAGAGGGAGCGCAAAGCTGGCGTAACGTTGGACGCACACAGTTATCAGTTAATTATTAATTAAACGTCGATTTATTGATTGCTTATTACGCAGGACATTCGTTATAAGCCAGATCGTATTGCTTTCCATTCGTATCTCTTAAACTATAGATTTTTAACATTAGTAACACCATTTTCCCCTATGAATGTCTCGTATACACAACCAGCCCTCTAGTAAAATCAACTAAAATGAAAAGCTCATAATAATGTTAAACGAATACGAAGAAACAATTCGAAAAGACCTAAATGTCCGATCGATTACGTTGTAGACATACGGTACGCAGTAATCATTTTCAAAGGCGACACCTGTAAGCCTTCATCTTGAAAGCTTCAATAAATACAACGTTTATGTAAGTTCAAAACCACCTATCTTGAACTAGTGAAGGTTATGTTGAATCCACGCATGTGTTCGTGTGCCATTATTTGTTTTCGATCGTACTGACTAATATCATCTACGTGAAATATGGACAATACGAAGCAGACGAGACTTTTCTAAGAAATTTATTTTTTCGATTGTCATCTTTATGCCAGTGCGTTTGCGACTAAATCGAGACTAGGGAAATTTGCGTTTAAGGACCATTACGACTCAGCCTGCTCCGTGAGATGAATGAAACTAAGTTCAAATGGGATCAGGCCTAAAGAAAAGGACAAGTAGAGGCTTTTAGAAATAAGGTTTCAGTCTACATCTAATGAGATCCTCTATTATTCTAGGCTATATAGATAACATTATAAATAATACGACATTATAATTGTCGTAAAAATTAAGTGTTCTTGAGGTTTCTCTTCAGTTTCAATGCTCATTCAATTCTTTTATGTTGGGCCCAAAGGGGTGGACACGCGTCGTTCTAGTCCAATCATTAACGTCACGGATAGTTCCTCTCCGCTTCGTTCTTATAACGTCATTTCGTTTCTTTCTGAGGTTGCTTGAAGAACGCTTTAACCACACACAGCGCTAAACGTACCTATCATCCCTTTATTTTTACTGTTGACTATAAAGGACGTGTTCTGATAAGAAAAAAAATTACACCAGTCTTTAGCTAAGCTGCTCCAACTGTACACCGTACAAACCCAGGTCGTAAGTAGATCTTAAGTAATGGATCGTATGTTATTCAAAAGCGCATGATTAGAGAAAGGAAGTAAAATAAAGGAAGGATTGTTATGGTGAAGTTTGGTAACCAATTGCATTTGCCTAAAACGTATAGGAGTACTTGTATCACATATCTGAACCGCACACAGTAAAATTCTGAAAAAGAACTTTAAATAGCCCACAACTTACTACTGAAATATATATATATTTCAGTATATTACTCACATATTACTTTACGTTAGTATAGAAGAGTAGTTATATTACCTGTATAATATAACAAATTTCTGTTCTTTAATGTGTAAGCATACCTAACTTTGGCCTAGTTCTCTCACCAAAACAGGGTATCTGAAATTTACCTGCTCCGTGAAGCGTAAATAATTAATCAACAAAAGGGCGTGTGAGAAGAAGCCTCTATAGGAACATGCGCAAGAAAATTTGCTGTAATAGAAAATATCTTCGCTCTTTGAATAAACTAAAACAAACTATCTCCATACGTCTAATATTATTTATCCGACGAGCATGTTCAGGACACATTTTGAAAACATGTTTTTCCCTTACGTATAACTAACCGAAAAAAAGCAGTTTCTCGCATGCCCCCCCCCCCCCTGTAACGAACCCCTCGAATCAAACGAGGTTGCTCCGCTCATACAGAACTCGCTTTATGCGTTAGCCAGCGTTTACCGGCCACTGTTGATATGCATGACATTACCTATATTTTTCGTCCGTGTAACACTGGTCCAGTCGTTAACAGCTCAAGTTTCTATGCCATCTGACTGCGAGCGTCTAACAATACGGACTCATTGAACTTTTCATTGGCCTGCCTTAGCAACCATTGGCTCAAGTTTGGAGCTCTCACCTGATCTGAAAGGGTATCCCACTACACATGATCCTTTAGCAAACAACATCCTTCTAACTTTGTACTATTAACTTTCCTACTGAATAGTAGATCTAAACAATGTATGTGTATATCTGCATTGGCGCTTTAACATTTTATGAACTTGTTCGCCGTCGCCGCCAATGGCCACAATTGTTTATTGCAGGAGGACGGCACTTCGTTACATTTGGTTGATTTTCTCGTACAAAATGGAGGCGGATGCGCCGACGTCGCCAATGTAGAAGGCTGTACCCCACTACATACCGCTGTTCAGTTGCGACAGACCGAATGCATTAAACTGCTACTTAAGAGCGGAGCCCGGTATGTCGCCCGAAATGCCGAAGGAAAAACAGCTGCAGACATTGCTCGTGAGAAAGGTTACGACAAATGTCTCGAGCTGATAGGTAAGCTTTTCCTTTTCTCACTCACAAATACTCTTTTCATCAGTGTTCGTGTGTGAGCTTTGCTGGGCGCAAAAAAGACAGCGGGGCTGATCGTCCGTGGAGACATGGCATTTGTTGCGCATTGCGTGTTTTCAAAGCAGATATGTACTTAGCCAAGTTGTCAGCCTGTTAAACCTGAAAGGCACAAACCCACGCTGTGAAAAGTACCGCGTTCCTGCTGTTGCATTATAGTTAGAATAAAATATAATACTAGGGGAACTGTTCGGGTAGCAGCACTGTTGGACTATTTTCTTGATGCTCTGACATCGCTTTAGTCAAAGGTATTTATCTCTCGCGAAACACCTATTGAAAGTGACTATGTGTAGCGGCCCATTTTTGGTTATGAGCGTAACTATTCATTCTTCGCAAAAGCAACAATTGTCAATTCAAGTTAATCCAGATTTCTAGAGGAAAAATGATTTTTTTATAAACCTGTGTGCACACATGCCATGTACCATACCCGAACGTGATCATGTTTAGCATTGATCTGCTATTCGATACATTAAATTCTCTAAATCATAAACGGGACGCTCTTTAAGCATAACTATGTGTGGCTCGCGCATCTTCGGAATGGCAAGACTGCTATGATTCGAAATGACTACAAAGTAAACATGTTAAACGTTCACGTAGTTTAGAGGAAGCAATATGACCTTTCAAAGAAGTGTGGACATCCTCTAACTTGTAGCACTTGTAGTACTTGTTATTACCCAAGCCTTCAAATGACTTCAGTATGGGTGGCCAGAGAAGCCGTTACACAGCCATGATTGTGTGTGATTACCTATTTACTTGACTATTTTAAGCTCCAACCTGCAACATTACAAAACATCAATACTCTTCATGCTATTTGCAGAGCATGCGGCCGAAAACAAGAAGTCGTTATTCGAGAACGTTAACCTCGACTTCGGTAGTCTGCAGGCCCCAGGACTAGCAGACGACGGGTCCACAGATTTTTCTGACGACGAGTACGCCGACGAAAAGGTAACTGCAAACACTTCATAACGCGCTGACTACATAAACATTCTAGAAAGCTGGCATTGCTTGAAAGCTATCCCATGCTCTTCAATCGAAATGTTTTATAACGTGTAGGGGTGACCTTGTGACCCATGGCGGACTGCGCTCAGTCCGCTTCGTGACATCTTTTTTCAGGCCTGAAAAAAGACTCTTCTGCGTTACTTGTATCCAAGATTTAACGCAGATGTGAACCAATCGATCTTTCAGATCCGTTTGCTGTTTTGAGCAGTACCGGCCCATAAAACAAGAAGAAAAACGAATAAATTGTTCGCTCATCTTTTGCCCTATGAATAATTAATTTCCTTTGCAGCTGTCCGAGTGGCGCACTCGAGGTTCACGGCCATCGTCAGTGATTTCGACGGATCTACTACGAGCCGAGTCGCCACTTAGTCGGAAAAAGGTGCCTCAAGGGGGTGGCTCCGGAGCGCATTCACATACCCCCAGCTCGGTGAAAAAGCGCGTGGCACCTAATCCGCCCCAGTTACAACTGCTAGCAACGTCCACTCCGGGAAAACATAACCGATCCCCGTCTGATCCGATGTTTACTCCGGGTCAACTCTCGTGCTCGACGCCGGCGTCCAGCACAACGTCAGTTAGTTCTACGGCAACAGGGCAAGGGCTCCATGGCGGTCAGTCTGGATCGTCAGCTCAGAGTGGACCCCACAAACGAAACCTCTCTATGGACGTCGGAGGCGGAAGTGGAGGTTCTACTGTAGGTGGTCCAAGTCTACTGGACGAAATTACGTCGACGTTAGGGCGAACAGCTGTCGCTGGTCAGGGCACTCAGGTGCAACGACCGAAATTCCCCCCCCCGCCAAAGCCACCCATTAATGGTGAGCACTATATCGATAGAATAGGTGGTGACAACGGTTTACAGTAACCAATAGAAGATGCAATACGTTTGCTCAAGATGCACAAGTTAACATATGCATATGATCTAAAGAATAACTTCATTTTTTTTTCAGTGAGACGGTTTATTCGTGTAACCCTTTAGCAACTTTTGAGTCTTAGTTGCTTATCAATAACACTTCTGTAATTTTCTCCTTACTACAACAGGTGCCAAGCCCGAAAGCATTATTATCGGCGGCGCGCCCGTGTCGACAACGAAAACCACTACAACCTCCATAGGAATGAATCCTTCAAGCACCACGAACAGTCAAGTGCGACGTTGTCGAGCACTATATAACTGCCGAGCGGACGCAGACGATGAGCTATCGTTCAAAGAGGGCGATATCATCCTGATAACAAAGGAGAAGACCGAGGATGAAGACTGGATGGAGGGCATGCTCCAGAATGGGAATGGGAAAAAGGCACTGTTTCCAGTGTCGTTTGTGGACATGATTGACTGAACCGGTCTGATAAAATTGGTGGACCTTGAAGCACTTAATCAAATGCTTCACTGACGCCCACTTTATCATATTGGTTTAGCCTGGAGGCCGTTAAAGGGCGAACAAGTTTTTAAGACAAGCCGTGATGCGCACATAAAAATGATTCAGAAGTCTTCTGGAATAGCAGAGCAAGCAAGGATCAGTGCAAAATTTTTACAAACATTTTGATCTTGATAAAGACTATCTTCTGCGATTGATGCTGTGCCTGATGGAACAAATTATCGTTTATTCTACCGGCGTGATAGACGGGATCATCATGCCATGTATATTTGACCTAGATGACTAAAATAATATAACACTTATGCCGAGAAGACAAGAGCTCAGTGTACGATCGGCTATGCATAGGTGGGATAAAGATATAACTATTAGGCACATTTACCTAGTTTCTTACTTTGAAGGAGGAAAAAATTAGCGACGTGACTCTTTGTTTACTTTTTCATCTGACAGAGACAGAAAACATCTGACTGGAATGTCTTTAATAGCTAAACCCAAACCATTATATTTGTACCAATAAATAAGATAACACGATGGGTACGTTCCGCGACGTGACTAGATTGTTCCTGCTAAGCTAGTCTCTTCAAACTATTTGAATTAGCTTAGTAAGTTCATTCAACGATGACATATACACACTATTTTCGATGCGATCCGTTACTCTTGATTATAGTTTGCTGTTCGTCGGTGTATGAAGGCGCCTTGAGCATTATCCCACGGCCCAGCGTAATAGGGCTACCGAGCAATGGCTAGATCCTCACGTTCATCGCCGTTGTGGGAATCACGACCTCTGCTGGTCGATCTCAATTTTAAGAGAACAGGAAGGCTCATGTGCATCAGAATCTGCCAACAGTTACGGATACTGTCGTTTAAACGCATGAGACTTTGTTCAGCGTCCGAACAGTTATACACCCTTTAGAGTCGCAGAGGATAGGTCAGAACAGAATCTGTGAAAGCAAAAACACGGGTGATCCACGACTATTTTTGGTATATACACCACTGTTTTCTGTTGCTACAGACAGAACTGAAGGGTTAGCTAACACCTAACCTAGCTAACAAATTTTCCTATGTTGTACCAAACAGCCAGTTACTAAGAATAATTATATAGACGTGTGATTATAACAATAATAACTGATGACGACACTCTGCGGAACCGCTCTTGAGATTTAAATGGGCTGCTATCAGAATTTCCAATTATACAATAAAACCTGTTCGAACTTGACAGTTATCAAGAAGATGAAGCCGAAAAAGCGGTTAACGTAGTTTTAACCCTGGTTCGCAGTACGTGCACACATCGAGAGGCTACAAGGAAATCGGATACACAAGGTCCAAGCACAAACAACTGAAGATAGCTGAAATGTAACCTCCGTTCAATATTTTTATTAGAAACCACAGCGAAGACGATTACATCAGGCAATAACAGCGCTGATGACGCTAATAGAGAAGCCTGGTGTGTGTTACATATCTAGTCGTTCCTAAGTTAATTCCGCTCTACATGTTATACATGAAACATGGATAAAAAGGAAACAGTAACCCTGTTATATGGTGATGCTATGTTTGCGCGTGTGTATACAGATCATATGAGCAAAAAAAAATATGTTTGTTGTTAGGTAGCGAATGCGTGGACATTTGTCACAATGAATTAGCTCTAGTTTTCGTGTTCATCTTTCTTAGTTTTCTGAGCTAAGAACAGATAGTCTATGGGCAAGTAGAAGTACAACGGTCTACCATGCCCTTTTGGTGCATTCTGTGCTACACTGAACGCATACGAACAATGAAAAGTGGATTGTACAACAACACGTAGAACATGAAGATACTCGTCCTGTCCTTCTTGCACGACAGCTGTCATGCAATTTAAAAAACGATCATCAAGCACAATCGATCCGCCATTTTTTGTTATCCACTTGTCATTATTTTCTCAAGATGGTGCTGCGTTGATTGTAGGGGTTGATGTCTCTCGTCCATTCTTAATCTACTTATGTCTATTCAACGATGGCTGGAGGTCGACTGAAACCTGGGGGAGGATTATATTTACTATGCATTGATTTTACTAAATAAGCAAAATTTTCATCACTAGTCGATCGCGTTTCGATGTATATTTACTAACTACGCTGATCAATGATGTCCGAATACTACTTGAACCACATATTTATTTACACACAGACACGCCATATATATGTGTTATATATATATGGGCGTAATTGTTATTTATTTATACTTAAAATACATGTTACAAATGGCTGACAGAGCAATAGTGACCAGAATTATAAATAGCTATAGCGCACAGGGGGAATTGTCGGAAGATCTATTTGATCATTTCACAAATGTAAAGGTGGTTAAGTGGCCGACGTTGATGAAGACCAAATGACAACGCTTGTTTTCTATGGGTATAAATAGTGCTAAGTTAAATTATATAGGTATCACTACGTCGAGTCACGTTCTACGGGCCGAACTCTGATGAAAATCCTTTCTAACAATTGGGCCCTTTCGGATTGGGTAAAGTTATCGGCGGGTGAGGGGCGAGTCTACTAGCAAACCACAAAACACTAGATATTCATATAGAACGTTTGCCGCCGCTTGTTCTGACAGGATTGAGGCTTAAGGGGGAACGACATCTTGTGAAAAGAGTAGACCCTCGATCTAACAAATAGAACACGAAACAAATAGCAAAACATATATATACATATAAAGGTAGTTATGAAATATTGGATAGGCAAATCAGGCCCTTCAAAGGAACGACAAGAATAGGCAAACAGTAAACGAATTGTTTTTGCGCGCTCGTTGCTTCCAACGATCAATAGTGTAGAACTATGCGTCTACTATATCAGAAAAGTGTAGCCCTATCGTCTCTGAGATGACCAAGTTTTTCCTAATGATTCAGAATATCTGCTGCTGCGAGCTTCATATTGTGGAACAGTACCAGACCTATAAAAGGATCGACGACAGCAGAAGTTCCAACCTTGTCTAAATTTTTAAGTACTTATGTAAATGAAGAATTTCATATTTACCGAAAGAAAGTTGAGTACCTCTCTTTCGCCTTGTGCATCGTAGACAAAAAAAGACAAAACTTTTACCCCGTCACATGCTTTTCTTGCCTCTTTCTATAAGAATTATATTATATTATATAATTAACTATAAGAATTAGAGTTTTATTGCTCATATCTATTCGAATCCTTTACCGTAGCCCTAAAAATATTTAGGTCTCTGATGTTACCTGATATAACTCTGTATCGCCAAACCTTAAGGTTCAAAGTTCAGTGATTCACCACCGGACAACCTAAACTCACGCCGTTAGTAACGCTGCGGCTGCTGCCTATCGAAATACTGCTGAGACGACGGACAGCCAAATTAATTTAAAAATGCTAACGCTATTGACGCCTGTGTCGTAAACCTTGCGATTACCCAATACCACTTCATAGGAGACATGGATTAGTGTTTACCCTATACCGTTCTCCGGCGACCTCGAGCCTGCTGCATACAATATAATAAGTTGGGCATCTGTTGACGACATGCTGGCCGTCGTAGGTAAGCATTCTATGTTCGCGAAGCCAGTATAGCCGACTTCGGGTCAGAGTAAAAACAATTGCGGCAAAGCTAAAATAGAGAACACAGCTCTCTTTCCATCTTGTATACAAGATATATATATCGTACCTCAATAATAGATGACAGAAAGATAACGTGCTACGTGTTGGAATCGGTAGAGGCAAAAGCTGATGTAATACGCAGACAGATGACGAAGACACAATGAAAACCCGTTTCAAGAGGTCACGCGCGGGTTCACGTGGATAAATTTCCCTTTCTCCCCATAAATAATATCTAAAAAATACCAGTAAAGAAATATATATAGCAAACCATATAGCAAGCTCACTAGTTGTATATAAGGGTCGGCAACCGATTGCTGTACCTCACTAATAGGTACGATATTTAGTATATAGATTACTGACGGATTAGGCGTAGAAAAAAAGGAAGATGATAATCACAGCAATGGCGTCGATCGTGTATTTACGAATCGTCAAAATGATGAAGAACTACGAAGATGTTCGGCGACTCTATGGATGTGTAGAACGTGAATGAATATATTGAGCACATAAGTATCATAAAAGTGAACCGAATCAATGGGATACCAATAGAATGGTGTGTATCCCATAAAGAAACCGATGAGTAAAGTAAGGATACATATTAGATTGAAAGCCAATGACCAAGATAAGATTCACTTGACAAGATACCACACCGTGAGTCTCGAGAAGGTGTTAGCCGGTGCGATGCTATTAGAGATAAAAGAGTCATTGTATGTTGGAACAAGATGGATGAGCAAGAATAGCTCGCTCAGACTGAAGAACTTTGTGATTTTCTAGCCCAATATGCGAAAAATGTACAACCAATAAATTTAATTGTAACCATGTAAGAAGAAATGATGTCTTTATTCATAGAGTACATAGGCTGTAGAGATCACCGCAAATATATATACATCGAGTTGTCGATAAATAGTATTAATCGTTAACATTGAAGCAAACATTTTCACTAAACTAAATATACGCCATTTTCCTGATAATTACTATAATCCAGCCACTGTAGAACTGAAGTAATTTTTACGTGCTTCTATTAAAACTAAATTACTACCAGTAAAAAAATTCTGGTGAGTGATTGAAACGTATGATAGTCTGATTGTATAAGATCTCGGCCATACATCGGGTGCACTAGAACTTGCTATCCAAGTTTTCTCAATTTTTGCAAGATTTAGTTTACGTTTCTGCGGATTTTCGCAGATGGAAACACGACCTAGTCATTTCTTTACGTCCGTTCGTATGGCACTCAAACATCAAGCTTCTTTTGTCTCTGTCTATCTTTAAATGGTTTAAAACTGTTTGTTGATCGCTGTTTAGCGCCTTGGCGATATCATCGCTACTCGCCGGTCGGTGTTGCTTGCATTTGGTCAGCTACTACGAAGAGCGCATTTTCCCATTGAAATTTCCGCAACGAAAGCGACAGAAGCCTCTTTGAGCCGTTTCTTCTGATAACGCATCTTCGCTATAAGCATAGGCCTGGGAAGCTTTTTATTATGATAAGACGGTATTGAAATATAGCGATTTTTTTGTATAAATTATGTTTATTTTCAAGGCCTTCTAGCTTGAATCTGAACAAAGGCAGTCGAACAATTTTACCACATCTATTCCTGCCAAATCAACGTTTATATGACGTCGACCTGATACGACTTCATACTACCTGGAATATGTGATCTTAAAGCCACCTAATCAGAGAAAGGGTCCAGACTTTCCCGACGACTTAATATATATATTGGTCGAGAACGTGATTATACGGGATAAGCACAAAAGCATCCTTCCAGAAAGAATTCTGGGTTCAACCTCCAAGCTGCGGCTGTTTTTCATCAGACTCTGAAATATGTGCTTTTTGATTAATTTTGAGAGTAGCTTGTGCTTTCTCAGCTCCGAACCTGATGTGGATGTTATACAACACGATTCCTTTTGTCGCTAGAGATAACTATGGCCTATGATTTTTACGTTAGATAATGATTTCATTTAACGGTATATAAAATTAATCGTATTACGTTATTTAGCTCGTGTCCTTATACGCATGACCTAAAAAATGTCGGTTCAGGTAAGATACTCTTGGCGCGATCACTTTGAACATGCACTAAAATAGATCTAGCAACTAGTTTTCAAGTTGTGCTAACTTAGAAAATAATTGCACTCAATTATGCTGATTTCAGAAAAACGTGTTTGAAAAAGATCGCCTCCGTACACAATTTTCTTTCATCAAGATATATTGGGCCGCGGAAGAGTATATACGTCTATAAGTCGTGCACTGGCATCAGTCTAGATTTTGACGGATTCATTAATAAGATACTTTGAAATGGCAAAGCTCCTATGAACACGGACTGTTTTGCGTATTTCCCGTAACGATATGCTGCTTTCAATGCTAGCAGTTTAAATTTCCGTTCTACCTGAACATGTACATAGTGAACTTGTATCGGTAAGAATGACAAAGATTATATAGATGTGCGACACTCACAGCTTGGCTTAACTGAACATAGTTTCGTCGTAGCTGCCGGTCATTCTTAGGATCTACGACGCGAGGTTTACACAACGAGCCTGATGACGAGGCAACGTGAAGAGTTAGCGTTTAAAAAGGACAGAAATCCTTGCAGACAGTGCCACCTCTGGCAATCCAGTCCGTTAGACCGCCCTGATACACACGCGATCTTCACATGTGAAAGAAGATAAGAAACGTTTATTTAATTAACCAAGCTAGCCGTCATTTTTAGTATATACGAATAAGCTCATCGATTTTTTTATATTCGAAATAAACTAGGCAATGATTCCTGCTTGCCAATCACCAGGTAAACCACTAGGTAATCTCAGTCGGGTTTTTGGAACACTCGACACAAAAGAATCAACTTCCCGTCGTGTTATTACTTAGAACCTCAATTCTAAGCGATCATATATAAGTATAATGGGTGTACTTACAGAAGTAATTCACGAAAATGATAATTTGAAAAATTAACTCTCTCTACTTCGATGCATACATTATTAATTTCTTCATAATTGACCACTCACTAAAGTTCCTTCTTGTGCCCAAGGCGATCTTAATGCCTAAATCGGAAGCGTTTAGTTTAACAATAGTAAAGTAGCTTTTATTCGTTATACTGTCGTAGTATTTAGAGTGCATGCAACTCAAATAGACGGGCAAAGTTGTTGTTTTGTGCTGACTAGAACAAATAATGACGATATGAAATTGCAACAACGGGCACCTGTTGCCCCATCTCGCCAATCTGGCAATTTTGCGATGTGTGAAACCTTTGGAAGTTTCTTGCCACCATCGTTTATGCTCTTCCTAAAGTCTATTGGGCGATATTGGGTTTATGGCAACGAAGTCCTTTGGGGCAATCAACGACTGCGGCAGAGATAGAAGAATATAACGAGGTATGGTATTGTATTAAAAAGACTACTCGATTAGACGATATCATCCCGGGATGCGAATTCAGGGCAAGTACGATGGGTTAAGTTTGGGTGCGCTGCCACTTACTTCTTAAAGCCAAACTCGTCTGCTGCTAATGCAGCTTTGGTAGCTCGCGTTCCACCTTTGCAGTGGAAAATCACGTTGGAACCATCTTCGGCCACTGATCGACCCATTTTCTCCGATAAGGCGGTCGCGCCTACACCAAACCGAGCGCTTACCTCGTCGATGGGGACGTTCACGGTGCCTGCAGTGTTCATGAATATAGCGCATGCATACGTTGAGAAGAAGAAGCGAGGCACTCATGAGGATATTTGAAGTTGAAACAAAGCTGAGATAGGGATTGTACACTATACGTGTTGCTTATATGGTACTTACCATAGTAGCAATCAAGTATGCCAATTGAAAACACGTACATTATAAGCCTCTGAATCTTCAACACTTTCGCAATATTTTTTCTGATCGGCTAAATTTCTACTGACCTTGGTACAAGAAATGCCGCTGACATGCATAGCTGGACATAAGGCCTGTATGCATTGAAATACAACTAGTCTATCATGAAATTCACCAAAGTTGTTTCGAGACACAGGTGTCCGAAGGTCATCGAGTTGGTTTCTTGAATATCAGCCTTTGCCGTCCAGCTTCGCAGTAATGAGTGTACACCAAAATTCTCGGAAAGTTCTGCTCGTATCATTTTATTTATACTTCCTTACTTACGTATACAATTGCCTAGCATTTCGATGATGTGACGAAGGGTTCATGATTTGACGCTTTCACCCAGCCATTCACTTTCAATATCAAATTCTATTGCAAACAGCTATGTTATCCCTGTGTTGTTTATCGTCGTTTCAAGTTAGTTAATCAAGGCAATACGTACTTTGAATACTGCCATCATCCTTCACTTCTTGAGGTGAACGGACATCAACAATCATAAAGTCATGATTACCAACGCATTTCAGGACCTCATCAAAATCCACACCTAGACACCATTAGATAAGTAAAAAGCACCCTATGTTATGTCTGTATCCTTCCTTTCTTGTGCTAATTGCTTGTTTCATATAGGTATATATATGAGGCAATATATGAGATACACGTTTTCAGTCGAGGTATTGAATCACTAGCTAGCTACGTCGACATGAGTAAGTGTTTTTCCTACACCCATATTTACACTACACGACAACTGTTCATTTCTTTCGTTGAATCTTTACTATGTCCGTTTTCAGGGCTGGTGCTTACTCGGGTAAGGCGCAGGTTTGCTCTATCGTCGTGGAAACTCAATGAAACTGATAAAATCTGTGGGTAGCGTGAATTCGCCTTAAATATACCTATTCTCCTTGCTCATACCATATATTACGAGACTTTATGCTGTATTATAACTGCAGGATACTAAAATCTTTTGAATAACAGTGCAGCACTGCCTAGGATTCTGACAACGATCTCATTTTCGTCTATAAGGGCTGGCACATGCAGCTGTTGCATACACATAGGATACCAGGCAGATACTGTGGACCCACCATAAGGTAGTAGTTGAAAAGCTAAATTAAAAAAATGATAAATACACTCAGAAATGAAATGGACTGCTTGCTGCTAGAGATCTGAAACGAATCAAGCTTCGTTTACGTTTAGTCGATCAGGTGTATCTAACAATGTTAATGGGCACTCAAGTTGTTATAGTGAAAATACGGGGGCAAAAACATGACTTAAGCTGACATTTTGCCTCTAACAGATGATACATAGAGCTAAAAAATATAGTTAGTTCACGGCCAGGGGCAGCGGCAGATAATGCTAAACTAGGATTTGGATTCAAGTAGACAACTGTAAAATGCGTTGGGCATAGATTATGATTCGATATAAAAGTGCAAATGGCAATATATATATATATATACATTTTTTTTTTGTGTTTTTTTTTGACGCGACTAGTTCGAGATTAGTGCGGATCCGACTTAGCCACTCAGGCGCTTTTAGAGAATGATTTAATTTTTTACAGTAACTTGTAACTTAGTGTGGGAACTAGCGAAAATGCACAATATTCTCGATTTTGTCGCCCCCTAACTTGGTCATTTCATTATATGTCGATCGGTTTTTTCAGCTTATCAACAAATTTAACAATTTCCTTTTTATTTTGAAATGAAAAAGTTGCATCAATGTTGCAAAACGTATAAGCTTATTAAAGGGCTGAATAACGTTAGACTCACATCTACTGGGATCCACATCAGCCATAGTTTATGCAAATACTTTGTTACAACGGACCGACTATTTTCCACGGGCAGTGACACCCAACTGCTTCCTCGGCCACGCCTTTACTGCAGACGGCCCAGTATAACAACAATAACAATAACAACGACAAAAGCCAATTTTCTTTTTTCTCTCTCTTTTTACCCTAACAAATGTTTTTATCGATTTCTAATCGTCTTTTGGATACAATTAAAAAACGCAATAGTCCCGTCCTATATCTGGGCGCGCAGGCCGTAATACTTGACCCTCGCTAATGGCTGCAGACGCCAAAATCGCTGTGGCCATTGTCGAAGCAGTAATAGTTGTTGTTATAATAGAACCTGCTGCCAAAACTCGAAGGACCAATGAGCCACCCACGCAAACCCAGGCTGCGCACAAATCTGTCAGCTAATGAAGTGGCGTAGACGAGTCGTTGCAATTGCCGCAGAGGTAGAAGTATATTGTGGCAGTAACCTCTTGCCACGGTCAAATTTTGATCAGTTTGGGACGATCGCTTCCGGGATGATGGACCTGTGGTAATGATAGATCAAATTGCCTTCCCTTTGCAGGCCGGTTATTGATTTACTATCGAATATATACAGGTTAGACGCCTAGCCGATATTCGAAACCTATTTTCATGGTCACGTTGAAACGTCCGTAGGTACATACTATGGTTATCGTGCATAGATTCATATTATTTCTATTAAATTGTTCCAAAGAAGGATCGTTCTTTTCAACGAACGTAGCGGGGAAAGAAAGCTAGTACTTTGCTGGAAACATTCGCAAACGGAAACAGAGTTAGACCCACCTAGACAGAATTAGTTTTGGTTTAATAAGTTGTCAGCTGATGCAGCATAAATGGATCCGTCCAGCGGGATGATGCGTGCAATTTATGCCTAGTAATTTGGAACGAGGTTTAAAGGTGGATAGCATGATTAACGAAAAATAGAAAATAAAATCTCATTTCGATACGCTTTGCTCGCTAATTGAGGATGACAATTATTTAAAAGTGTGTTGTTTTTTTTATCGATGATTATATTATAAAACAAATTATTGCAACCGACCTCTTTGCGAACCTAGCACCTAGCGTGTTGAAAACGGTTAAATGATAGATATAGCAGAAGACATTTTTTCGTTTGGGTGCAAC
The DNA here is from genome assembly GCF_002532875.2 of Varroa jacobsoni. NCBI lineage: Eukaryota > Metazoa > Arthropoda > Arachnida > Mesostigmata > Varroidae > Varroa > Varroa jacobsoni. The sequence goes on along the minus strand of NW_019214041.1, from coordinate 21,951 downwards.
GTTGCCTAGTTTTTCCGTTTTAGAAATAACTTCCAAACAAAAACAGTCACAGTATTAACGAATCTAAATGCTGTTTTTACGACGCATGAGAATGAGGTGACTACTTTCGGTCCGTTGCCGATTTTCCTTACAGACGCCAAATGCTTTTAAATAACCAACTCCCCACAGAGCTGAAACCATCAAGGTCGACCTTGAAAAATTTGCTCTTCATATAAAAATTCATTTTATATACCGCCATTTCATCTTCTGTCGATGCTTAAGAGACTTTTATGAACATTTTAGTAAAACGATTACAATTTCAAGATGGAGCAAGCATCGATAGACTACAGCAGATCATAACAAGTCCAGCGATATTCGCCGCTTCTTCTACTGCCAATACCTTCGGGGACTGCTGTCCTGTACGGTGGACGTTCAACAGCTAAGAAGCGTCTACCGTTTGAAATGACAGATAGAATTATTATAGCACGCAGCGCCTAGCAAAGCCAGGCTGTCTTCCTGCCACCGCAAGGCGACCGCAACTTTAACTTTCTTATTGGGTCTTCGTAGAATTTAATGAGCACCGTAGTTCACGCACTTAACTTAGATTCGAAGTTTGCCGATGGCAATTTAGAATTTTTACGACGTAAGAATTATTCGTTCACTACAGTGATCTATTTGTCTAAAGTTGCATATGTTTTTAATTTTGCATTAGTAAGTGCAAAACCTAATGTAGAAATGTTCCCATTTGTAAAAATTCTCAGACTCGCTAGAGTTGCTAGGACTGATAGGTCCGCTGCACAGTACGTCTAACCAAACGTAACATCGGACGATCTCAATCGGCCGCAAGCAGGTTAAATTCCTTTTTAAAGATCTTAAGCGATCCTGCGCTGCACAAGGCCTTGCATAATAATCGTTTTTAATAAAACCGAACCGTTATGACGAAAGAACCGTTTCCATACTGCATGTCGTGCTATGTAACGATCCCAGCCTCAGATGTAAGGATGCCACCCGGTCGCTTAGATCGGACCGCTGGATTGTAAGCTTAGATCTCTGTAGTGGGTTTGCTGAGAATACCTACCTGACATCGACTCTGAATTAGCAAATGGAAAATTTCATTATGAAAATACTCCTAGATTAAATATATTGGCATTTTTTTTGTGAATTATGCGACCTAACCTAACCTAAAATCGGCTGGTAGCATAAATGCAACGTCTAATAAGGAAATTCGTACCTGTGAAAGGAGTCTGTACGTTTTTTTATTTCTAAACAGATCACAATGCTGCACTAAATTCTTGCAAAGGCCAAAATAACGATACAATTATGTTTTTCCAAAAGGAAGAGCAAAGGCAACGCGTTACTATAGAACACGTTATACCACGTTGCTCGGATTTGGAAAACTTTCATAGCTGCGTCCTCAGGAAAATAATAGTAAAGAAGGACTTCAACATCACCGAAATTCGGCAACGGAATCTCTTCGAAACTTTCACTCACGACGTCTACTAAACATATGGAAAAACTGCCATCGAACGAAAACGAGCGAAACACGAAGCGAACTGCCGGCCATTGTAACGAGGAAGTTCGTGCTGTCGGTGTGCACCTCACTCTCATGGGTTTTTCGAAGATTTCTGCATAAAAAGAGACCTTTTGGACGGTTTTTTTTTTAATATGCTTTGTTCATAAATAGGCTTAGGAGGCTACTCCAATGGGTGGCCAGAACTTAACGGCGTGTGAAGTCCTGAGAAGTGTCATGGCCAAGTGCGCACGGGCCAATACACAGGGCCCGATATCGCACGCACAGTTCGCCTACAGACTAGTATTAAAAAAAAAACAACCCATCCAACTGTTGAACACTCAATCTGACTGGGTGGTCAAATGAATTAAGTCACACTACACCAACCGTATATATTAGGATCTTGTTTTGAGCGTGTCACACATTCGAAGCTGCTGGCGCTACTTCCGCGCTTAGAGGTATAGAAAACTTTCTGGTCGGCTAGCTTGAAGCTATCGTAAGCAATAGCATTTTAGAGCTCATCATGGTCAGTACTCAAAGAGCGTTAAGTCTTCGAGATACGATACTGGGCCTTTGGATATTGTACACTAACTCTATCGCATCCACCGTCGCGTTCAATATCGGTAAAAATACATGTAGCTGTATCTATTAAGCAGTTTAGACTTTTATGGGTGGACTGAAAGAATTGTCCTGAAATTGTCCGTTGAAATGTGCGTCGTTTTACATTTCGGGCGTGGGAACGCAAAGCAAGGGTATAGGCGCCGTTAACACATTAATCAGAATGCAGAATTAAATATATAAGTGTCACTACGCTTACGTTTTTAACTACGTTTACGTTTTTAAAGTATTCGAAGTATACAGAAAACGGCGTGCTTTACGCCACACGGCGTTCCAATTAGGTTCGACAGACGATTGCAGGGTCCTAGTCTATTTAAATTGTTTCATCTATGTATACTGAACTGATTATAATTATCACAGTATCGGTGTAGAACTTACGCCTAATCAAAGCAGCTTGTATAAAAGTACTGAATAGATTTGCAAGAAGAGTAACAGAGGTCTAGCTAAGATTCCACCTGTTCTGGTTCGTTTAACATTATTGATAAACTTAGCTTTGGCAAAATGAAGATAGCCGTATATGGTCGACAAGCTTTTTAATGAAGAACTAAAGGAAACGTTTAGGCAATATTGATAGTAACAGAATGATACGTGAATGATCTTTTACAAGGCTATGATGTGTATGTCAATAATCGGTGCTGGACGTTGTATCAAACTATCGATGAAACGTACATCTCTATCACCTGACGACCGCGTTAAGCTCCGCTTATTTTATTATTGTCGAAGCGAGATTCTGTTGGTTTCTTTAGAGTTTCACGATGGCTAGCTCACAATGGACCACGTTTACTCTGTGCATGAAATGCCCACTTCGGGATTAGATGTATGAAAAGAATCAAGCAATAAAAGCTCTGTGTCAGGGTAATTCGCATATTTGAAAATGATGCCTACAGACATTTTGCGTTTTTGACAAAAACATAGAATCTGTGAAGAAAGAAGCTTCAGTCTCGTGTCCACGTTCAGTATCGTTTGCGCAAACGATCGATTTCATCATTCCTACTGACAAAATTGTCTGTTCTTGTTCGCGATTGGCCTTGTTTGTCATCCAGCTTGCTAATTGTCGCCCATGTGAGTACACGTCGGCCAGTATCTGCCCTGTTATTTTCCGTCTGCTTGGAACTTTTCATAGTGGGTTTTGAGGCTGTTGTCACTTGCGGGAGTATCCACCAGGTGGCGTACAGTCCGACCAGGCCGACGATGGTTGACACCTGTTAAGGATTTTTTTTGTCATTTGTAGGTATAGTTTCGCGTCTGCAACCGTGGTCTATTTGTCTAGACAGAAGAAAAGAGCTTGTTCGTCCCTTCAAGCGAGTTTTCAAGCTTGAACAAACGAATAGATCGCTGAAAAGTTTACCGTACGTCGTCCACGTTCAAATATCAATTTTAGGTTGCACGCCTAAACAAAAACCAACGACACTGAATGGGTTGTGAATTATTCTGTCATTTATGTATAACATTGCTATGAAGCAACCTACTATGACAAATGCAAGTAGCAACACTCTCGGGATGAACATCCGATCATAGCCGAGGTCTTCGTCATACCCACGAATCGACGAGCCTTTTCGGGTCTTACGAAGCGACACTAAGACGCTAGTGCTTGCTAGCGATAGCACGTAACAGGCCAAGCCAGGAACACTGAAAGTAGATAACACATGATTAACATCATTGCAACAGCTTCGTTGGGCGATCGCAGGTTATTTAGGTCAGTTATGCTAGACCAATTTTCCGCTCAAGCGTTTCGATGTTGTCTGTGCTTGGAATGATGGAAATACATGGACGAGCAGCCCTTTCATAAGATACTTCTACACCTATATTCGGTTGGCCAGATACTGACATTTCGTTCCAAATAATGTCCAATCCTATTAACAATCTGTGTCGGTGTTTCACGTTGATTTGAGAAGATTCGCGCCTTAAAGGCCTTAAAGGCTTGTAACAGGCAAATGATACCCAATGTATAATTTCTAATCGACGTACGGAAAGTAGATCAGAAATCGCGAACGAGTAGTACATACACATCTAGCGATTTATCTCGCTTAACTGACGAAACACAGGTGGGTAAAAAGGAATAGCCCGCTAACATATGGTAGACCTACGAAACTGGGATCGTATGCACCCATGAATGCAAATGAGTAAGGCTTCTTCATATAAATGGTTCTATGTCAACCATGCCTATAAAATAATTTACATACGCTGCGTATCTCTATTCAAACTTAGAGCTCAAAAAAATGAACGTACGTACTAATTTCCGCGCGACTTTACAAAAAAGAACGTAACGACAGTAGACACCGCCCATATGAAGGTGAGCAGAAATGTACCCGGACCAACACCGAACACCCGAGTCATTGCGCAATGTCCAGTGTATCATACTTCAGAAGCATCAGATGAAGGTATTCCTTAACATTCACGCCTGCAGTAGCGCAAGCACATACATGTGTGGTAAAGTTGGATTGAGTTATTATTAAAGAAAAAAGAAGAGGCGTGAGAAAAGGAACTCAAACTGTATGAATCTGCCACAAAATGAATCTGGTTGCGTATCATCCTGTTAATTTGATGCAAGTGTTATACATACGCGTGATAAATTACTTCACGATCCAAAGGCCGGGCTTTGGATTGCGAAGTAATTTATCTTCGAAATTTTCGAAACTGCGTTATCAGGACACAGCGATTACCGATCAAGAGACTTTCAGCGCATGCCTTATTTCCTTGCGGAAATCGATAACAGCAGACAAAGAAATGGCATATCAACTACTGACTGATACGTTTAGAATTCCAAGGCAGAATCACGCTCGCCTAACAAAAATATATTTTTACACATGACTTAATATAAAAGCTGTTCATTATGCTAAACGTCTTCTTTATAGCCACTTACGATGTCGGTTTTCGTTGGTGTGGACTGAAGCTTCACTCAAATATTTGTCACGTTGCTTAGTAATGATGACACGGTTTCGCCAACGATACTTCCTTTCCAATTTCCAAATTGTCTATCTGTGTCGTTCGCCTTTGCATGTATCAAGCGACTCGGGGACTCCTTCGGCGGGTAGATTTCTGGAACAGTACACCCACCACAAAAGATTCTCGATTGCCGCTGTTAAACATCCGTCATAATCGAGCGCAAGTGAGTTAAGCTTCGGGCTGCTGTAGGCGTCGGCCTCCTCCTCCTTGTTGTGGTAGCAACCGTAGCGAAGGGCCCCGACCCCGTTTTCATTGAGGTTTCATGAGATCAGCCGCTCGTGTTGATACTTTAGGTTCGAAGTAGTGATGGCGCCAGCAACGTCATGTCAATCAATAACTTATTATCTAAATTTAAACAAAATAAAGTGGTTACGGGGTATCATATAATTAAACCTTTAGGTAAGCTAATATGTAACCATGGTGCATTCTGAATGTTTTGTTCTTACTAGCAGGTCGTATCTGGGCTAAATTTCCTGCTACAGTCAGATAGCTGGGGTTCGCTAACGCCATATACGCGCCATTAAGTAGCCATGCTAATCCACTGTAAGATTCTAATCATCAGCATTTAAGCTACGGCATGTTTCTCGATTACTTTACCATGATACGTAGTTCTATTCGTAGTACTTCTGAAACTGATGGTGACTACATAGAACATTGTCACGCTTTACATGGCATTCCTTGTAGCTAACAGAACTGGTCTGTCACAATCCTGCTACACTTCTCGGCATGGTAACATCGCAACGTCTAACGAAAGCTTAATTAAGTTAAAAAAAGCATAGTGGGTAGCGTATTCTGCCTGCTGATTTTAGGGGCGCACTGTGGTCCGGGCTCGAATCCGATCACAGACGCATTTCGTTTCGTGCTGGGAGCCCGGCCGTCTGACGGGATGCCTGGTGGCGACCCCGGACGTAAAATGTAGAAGGTTATTTAAATAGGTTACTGCAAAACGTTAATTTCTGTGTCGGACCTTCCCCTTCAGGTCTCCTTCGGTTTTTGTTGTTACTGCTCAACGGAAACACTTGAACGGTAGTTACAACTCGCAGTCGCAGGATTTGCTTCAAATCGGACAAAAAACTTCACGCACAGCGAGGCTGATAAGGACAAGTGAAGTGAAAGTAAGATAAAGTTTGGAAAAACTCATTTCATCAACATTTTGAAAACAAACTTCAAAACTTACAATTACAGCCATACAGATTCTTCCTAATTGAGAGGGCAATGGATGCGGTTTTATTTTATGTACTAATACCTTTTATACTGTAGAAACACGCCCGCTTAATTCGTTTCAACGTGTGCAATATTTTTTCTATAATAGAAAAATGTTAAACGAATGAGTAGTGTTCACTGGTAGTATAGACTTCGATTATCGATTTAGGGAAGCTTTCCCTATGCACAAGTCTTTGTTCGGTACTGTTTATGGCCAAGCTGCAGACGAACACGAATTAAATAACGATTAAGATGCTTCCCGCTTAGACGAAAGGCCAACCTAAGATTGATTCTTCTGAAAATAAAATAGTCTTCGAAGTTTTCACTTGAAAGGTGTTTTTTATTCTTTCTGCCCAACAGATTGCAGTTTTGGCTAATATGCTTTATGATACGGGTGGAACTTACCTGCGATTTCCTGAACCAGTAGGAAATGAACACCGCTGTGTACCTGTTGTGGTCCTATAGACTGTCCTGGTTGGTGACGTGCGACAGCGTACGTCGAGTCTGCCTGTAGAGTTTAATTTTGCTGCTGCTGTTTACCCGGGTCACAGCGGCTATGTTTAATCTGGTGTGCGTAACCCTATCGATACTTTCTGTAATATTATGGGTATCACAGCATTGTGTTGTACCGGAATCAATCTTCATATTTTTCTTCAACACAAATTACCGACTAAGCCCAGAAATCGGTCCTGTATTCTGCTTGCTTTTCGGCTTGTTCTGAACTAGTCCTGTTGTGCTACCTAGAATGTACGCAAGGGAAGTCTGTGTTGATGTTAGAGCTATAATCTTCATATATGGAGCTTATAAGCGAATCTGATTAAAACAGCACAGGTGTCGTTGATTGCCTCATTTAAAGGGAAAATTAGGACAAAAAGGTGCAACTTCCTCAAGTGCGTGTGAGGTAACTCCAACAAAAATACGACTCGTTGTTTTCCTGTGATAATACGTACCATATTGCTTTAAGCAAATCGCATTACTGAAATGGAGGGATATATTTTCCTTTTCTTTTCTTTCAAATCTAGCATGTTGGACTCATTCACGTTAAGATCACTATTCACTAGTTCTGAATCCCCGCCTCAAAGTCCACTCTGAATATGCCTACATCTGTACTCAACAGTAACACACAGCTTTATATGAGAAAGCGGCTGAAGCCATCGAATCGCCGTAATTTTTCATCCACACAATGCACGGGGGTACGGCTCTCCCGTGCGTTTTCTGGATCTCAAAAAGCGTGCCTCTCAACCGTAATTTTACGAACCATTTTTTTTTCGTTTAAGATCTCCTGAGCCAGAATCTCATCCGCCAGGCTAACACCCTTATGCTCTGATGATAAGGGATGTAAATACCCTTCGATATTTTTCCGTCGATGAGTAGTATAGCCTCTAACCTTGTAGAAGCCAAAGATAGCCGGTGTTCTTTCACCAGTATCTAGATCTCTTTCAGAGTTCGGTTCTTGTTCGGAGTCTTTTTGCCATTCCGGCTTGAACTGTAACAGCACGTTATCTGCATAGGCAAGAAAAATTGTGTACCTCAGTACCCCGTCCTATGCCAGGATCCACACGAAGAAAGCCAGAGTAGACCCTCGTGGAACCCTTGCCGTATAGGAACGATAGTTTCTTCGTTAACTGCCAATTTGTCCCACAGATCGTCTCAGACTAGAGAGACTAGGCACTAAAGAGCTATCTCTTCCTTCAAATATCTGAATACCGTCCGCCATGGCAGGCAATTAAAAGCATCCTTTAAAATTTAAGAGGATCGCAAAGGAAAAACTTTCTTGCTTTAGTCAAGCTTCCCTCAGCCCCCGTAAGGACTATATCGATTGCTGTCACCATCGACGTGTGCTAGACACCATATTGATCCCACACGCCCTCTCCCCCTGACAGACTACCCCTTTCTAGGGCAAAGTTTCCAAGTCTTTGCCCTATTACATCTTCGATGCCTTTCGTCAACGGCCCCACCAGCCATACAGGTCTGTAAGGATCGCTACCCTTAGGGATAAGCACGACCTTACTTTTTTCCATTGTGGTGAGAGGCTGCATGAAAGCTACAGACAAGCACCTAAAAAAGTCCTTCTAACGAAGGTTGAGATCCCCTTCGGGCGCAGCATTTTATCTTTTTCGATTCCTTCTTTTGTTGAAAACTACTTCGTTAGGACAAGGCTATGGTAGTTGTATGCTAACTTGGCTAATTTCTTACCCGTAAATAGATACGCTGTTTAGAAGTAATGCAAGATTCAATTCGGGGCAGGATAGCGAGGTCCATGATAGATGCGTAGAATCAGAAAAGCACTGAAGTTCAATCTGCATAACGCATTAGCTTTCAACAGAAAAACACTATTTTTTCAGTTCTATTTTGTAACGCCTGGTACCGGAAATAGAATCTCGTACATTTCGTCCGTTTGTTTGATCCCACAATCACAAGAACATCTCTGTGTCATAGGAGAGGCTATGTATTCTCAAGTCTATACTTCAACTAGTAGAATATACGTCGTGAACGGGTTAGCGTCATTCAGAATCTTTCGTTTTAGCCAGGAGCCAATGACGGCCGTCTTCGTTCTTATCCTAGAACCTTCCTTAGCACTACGCGGTAACAAGAAGCTCTACAGCTCAAGCCCTACAGATGCCAATGGGACCCATTGTCGTAAGAGAGTCATAAATATTTATAAAAATGACCCCTGAGCTATATCATCGCAGTAGGATCCCGTAAAATGTATTACGCTGTAACTGCATTCAGATGACCAGCATTGCTCCTGTCCATCTGCAACGCTTACAAACATGTACCTAACTACATTTACCTTCTATTTTGCACTAGAGTCTTGTAAAGTGTAAGGTAAAAAACTTGCCCCTGAACACGTCTATTAGAAAAAAGCTCATGTATTTGTTAAACAAAAAGCTTCAAGTGACTTCTGTGCTCTAATTGTGTTACATTTATACTTAGATGGGCAACGTTCTTCTTTCACCCGGGTCACCAGGCAACTAGATAGTCGTATTGGGTTTTTCTCTCAATTTATGCTGACAGCAGAAGGTTTAAGTGCTGTTATAGGTTAGGTGCATTTCCAAATATTCTAGCTAATAATTGAGTTGACATGAGGATATTTTCTATGTTGTACTACTTGGACGCTAAAGTGTATGGCAATTTTTGTAGATCCTTTCCTAACTAGCGGATTTAATTAATAGGCAAATGTCAAGAAATATTAAGCCGGGGCCAAAATGTACGCTCATGAATATTTCTTTGAAGTTCGTTTGTATTACGGAAAAAGTGAGTCGTAGCGCCACCTCTTCATCCAAATCCCTCGAACTTTGATCGATTGCTTTCGATGGCAAAGTGCACGTAATTTCTTCCACTTGATTTCAGATCTATGATTTTGTACGATTATTTGCAAATAAAACTGTCGTAGGCAATATGATCAACTGTATTGCACAAAAACTTCCGTTCCCGTACAAGAACGTTAAGTTCCTGCAAAACTTTATCTAGCCAATAGAACATCTTCTGTTTCTACTTGTTATGTATGTTTATAGATCTACAACCATTATATTTAACAGAGTTGGGTACATTGGCCGTGGAATCATGCTGTTATAGTGGCTAATAGAATAGACTGAAAAATTCATTTTGTATAGTTTAGCGTTATACACATCCCAGATTTGTAAGGCTTGTACTTGAAAATAGGCCATGCGCGTAAAGCATCAGCGGACTTTGAGCAGGGGCTATATCTAAGTGCTGGTCCAAAATATGATAGAAGCAATATGTAGGGTCTTTATATACAGATATCATTATAGATTTAACGTGACTCACCTGACGAATGGACCGATCCGGTCAAAGACACGTTTCAGCATGAATTATAACTATGTGAAACAGACTGTGGCATTGTTTTTCTTTTTTGCTTTTTTACGGCCATGGCCTATCTGGCCTCTATGATCTAAAGCAACTGTAGATAGTTATTTAGATGGTAGAATCTGGATTTATTATGAAGCATGATAGCAAGATCTCTTATGATCGGCACGATGTATTTTTTCGAGAATCGACTACATGGGTCAATGCTACGTCAATATGAGAACGTGGCCGTCGGCTAAGCGACCGGGGCAGAACGCATTTTTCCTGCTCACAACCTTTATATTGGGGGGGACATTGGTTTCTGACGAATCTAATACATATCGATTATATCGAAGTTCGTAAGCGACAATTAAATCTTAATTCCTGTTAATGGGTCATTACACAGATGTATATTGATAATTCATATTATGATAACTCGTCTGCATTAATACCAAAACATGACCATGGTTCATTTCACCCAGGCACTTCGACCTATTACTATTGATGTGCTAGAGTGCACGAACGAGTTATCTCATATCTCTCAACCGCACCGGTTTCTATACCTTTTCAGAAAGAATATTGCTGCATACGGTTCTCTCTCCTGAACTCTCTGAATGCATCTTAAGAAGTAGATAGAGGAGCGTCTGAAGTCGTCAGAAAAAGCACTACCAGACTTATCGAAGTCGCTGATTCTTAAAGAAAATATAAACATCATTATACTTCCCTTTTTTTTTGTTGTTGTGTAGTGTGCTATCGTAAGACTTATTTAATTACACGAGTTACGCAAACGTTTTTGCCTTTCAAGTCTAACTTATCGTATTGTCGAAGATATATTTTCGAGGTTCACGTATCGATCCTAAAACTGAGTAACTCGTCGACCGCCAGCGTTATCTCAAAATGCGTTGTATATTTACTTTTCGTTGAGCTTTCGGTCGATGCAGGGGGCAGCACGAAATGAGTGTTTGATGAAGCCATCCTTAGGTACGCAGATTTTTTCGCGTTCTAAAGCTTCTACCCCGACAGAGATACACATATTCTAATAGAAAAGAACAACGAATAACCTATACTTATATATATATTATACAAAATATATTATAACTATATTTTGTCATGAAATTTGTAGTACATTTGTGGAATGGCTGGGAGATCAAACAGCTTGGTATAGTTTTGATTGGCCACCTAAAACATCGCAGGGGCTGTTAACGGCTACAGCCTATACGAAATGGCAGAGCTAAGCCAGAACGAACGATGGGACGATTGGACGTGCCATTGAAAAATTACTCTAACTATAATGGTTTCCTAGGGCAAAGGTTTTTGCGTAGCGTTCTACCTCACGCCTCAAAATATCCAGCGATGTATCGAAGTCAAATTTGTTTGACTTGAGTCGTCTTTTTATTTTCTAACTCCGGACTTCGAGGGGCCCCCAACTCGTGACTGTATCATCGTTGCAGCATACAGATAAGCCGAAGCGATGGCTCTTCAGACTTTAAACTGTCAACTGGTACGACAAGATTTGTAAGTAATTTACTAATGGTTTTTAACTAATCCCTCGACATACGTAGGAGTTTAGGCCGGCATTTGCCTGATTCACGTGGTGTACCGAATACACGTCCACAGGATGTACCCAAATTGTATTTACGTGAAATCTTAAAGATTTGCTTTACAGATCGATTCGACTATGTCGACGGTCATCACAAGAAATTACTAAGCTTCATTTTGGAGCCACTTGAAAAACAAACGTAGGACATTGTGGACAACGTTGAAATCTGCAATTGATGAGCTAAATCGCGTAGCCGCGGACTGGCTTCTTCGATGAGGTAACTGGGGAACGGTCAACCCTACGCTACCTGCTCTCATGAGTCAATGATCTGTTTCGTACACTCCGTAATACAGTTCGTGTTTTTGAAATCATTACGATAGTCGATGAAAACGGTTTATTGTCGAATTTAGACTTCATCATTGGCCATGGTACGTTGCACGCTGTCGACTGATTACCTGTTCTTTAATCGGAAAATGTATTTGGAAAGATACAACAACATTATACTTAAGAACAAAATCATGTTATATTATGCTTTGCGTAAACCGGCCAAAAAATTTAAGTAGGACGGTTAAGTGTCTGTCGCTGGAATCCGTCGTGCCATATTTATCCTATCCCAAATAATTTCTCAAATGTAATCAGCAGCGATGGGCAAAGAACAGAAATTTTAACATATTGGTACGGATTCCTTGATATATAAAGCTATAGAGGTTTATGATTTTAAGTGCCGAAGCACAATACGTATACAACTTGTCTCCATGATGGGCAAATAAACCTCGTTTGCGCAACAATCCATACGTTGTTATGTCGCAAGATGCTGAGGGCAGATGCTCATAAAAGACCCTCACGGTACCGACAGTGAGATACTTTGAAGTCCGGGCTTTCACCCGGATGCAAAGTTCCTAGGGCTGTCACGAAGAAGGCGAAACTGGATGCTTAGTTAGAAGATCATCCAGGACGGCAGCTACTTAGTTAAAATTGCGTGGCCAAAGAGCATCTACGGTTGTTGAGGTGAGTCTTGACTATAAACAGGCAGTGAAATCGCTTTTAGACAAAATACGAGGCCGTTGTATTCGCTGGTGGACTAATGCTGATCTCACTGCACAAACGATACCTGACTTCATTACGGGCCTTTGACGTGTGGGTTAGACCTGGGCGGAAATGTTACCGTGTAACGCGAAAGATACGCCTAAGCGGTTCTCAGACACACAGTGGCCTGAGATGGCATGCCGGACTACGATGTAATCTTACCTCAACATATGGGTACACCTATCCCCTGGGGGTTTTGATAATGACAGGGAAAGACCAGCGAAACAAGAAGCAAAAAGCGCGTATGGCTTCTCACATTGATGGATTTAAGGCAGACACAGCAATAGGCTGGCCTGTTATCTGTGTCGTATAGAAGATTGGCGAAGACGTGTCTATTAGTTCGTTGGATGAGACCGGAAACCCTCTTCGGAAACCTTCGAGTTCGTGAGCCATTTTTTTAAGCATATACTTCACGCATCGATTCTATACTATCCAAAGAACACAGGAAATAAGGGTTTCTTTAGAAAAGTAATAGACATAGTGGCCCGTAAGCAATTATGTCACATAAAGGTTACAGTCAATAAAAAGTTTGACACGTCCTCGAATAGGCCGTCACACTCTATAATACTTGGGAATGTCGACGGAACAATCTTTGGTACAACGGTTGTCGATAAACAAGAGCAAAACGTTGAGCCGGTGCGGCACAATATTGCAGTTGCTGAAATGAAGGTCCTGCGTAATGGCGATATTCGCATCAGCACAAAGAAATCTTACACAGGGTTTTTCAAGTTTTCGTAGCAACGCTCGAGGAACAAAGCAGTGTGGAGCTTCTGTCCACGTCGTTTACCACAAGTGCCTGCTCATCAGGAAGCTAATGCAGGCCATTTCTGCAGAGGCGGTTTCTGAGGCTACTGTGGATACTGGGGTTTCCGGCGACAGCTTTACAGTTAATGAACATATGGGGGGCACTAGTGGTCTGCGTCGGCACTGTTCACTAGCAGGGTGACTGCCAACAAAAGACTCAGAGACCAAGCTGTGCGTAGGATGGATTGCCGATTTGATGAGCGAGTAGGTCTTTTTTCCGTGCTGCCTGCGATCTCGGGAGGTTGATCACAAATCATCTAGACTTACTGACTAGGCGATCACAATGAACAAGTGTCATCGCTGCGGTCGTTCTCAGAATATGAAGGAGGAAACGCCCCTCTGCTATAACGATAATGGTAACCATCCTACAAATTTCATACATTGCTCAAAAGACAAATCAGAGGAAGCCGACAAACGGCGACAAATTTTTTCTTGCGTCGCTAAACGCCAACAGGCCATCGGCCCAGATTGTTTCAAAGGACCAAGCGACGGACTGCAGAGATTCCGGAACCACTGTGAGCGCAAAAACAGGAAAAATATCTAAAGCAGATCGACTGCTTCTTGCCTCACGGATTGAACCGCATTCCAAAGGGCTTATATCCAACTAATAATTGCAAAGGGTTAAAGAGGACCTTAGCAGGACGTTTGACGGCATGTCGGAAGTTATGTCAATTCAACTTCATCGGAAAGCCACTTCCTCAACCTGTTGTGTTATTAAATATAAGTCTGGGCTGAGGGGAAACTAATTAAAAAAAAAAAGCATTAAATGGCCTCACGATTTTAGGAGTGGCGCCAAAATGCCAGAGATGATTTAAGAAGTTCGTTACAATAAACTCTGAACGGCTGTCAATCGGGTATCATCGCATCTCCAGAGAAGTATTAGTTTCCTTTAGATGGTTATTTTATCCATAAGCAGAATACGTTGTTTAGCGCGGACTGCGCGCACCCGTTTCTCGCAGTTTTCTCTTGCTTATTTCATCAGGTGCTCCATGGTAGTAAATGAATGAAGTATTGATGTCCAGCGGCTACTCTGAACAAATATTTCACATAAGATATATGCAGAAAGGATGGCACGTTATCGGAACTAACGTTAATGGACTGTTTCTCGTAATGGATATATATTCATACAGTATTTTTCCAAAAAATATATGATGAGCTCGTCATAATAAATATCCTTTTCGAAATTTGAACGATGACCAATTGGTCGGCATGGGAACTCCTGAGGCAACTGATAAGGAAATTCCAACAAACTGGGTCTCGTAGATGGAATATGGTCAAGGATCACGAACAGATCACGACATCGCTGCAGTAAAAAGCGGTGTGTATGTAGTTCCCGCAATTTTAATTAGACATCGAGCTTACTTATCAAAAAGTACTCTGCGATCCATTTTGGATAGAAGCATTCGATTTGGTTTTGACAAAAAGAGGCAGCTTGCCTCGCCACGCGGGAGACGATGATTTCGCTTGAAACCACCTTTTTGCGCGGCGGTGACATCGTTTACCCACCCAACCCAACCCAACCCAACCCAACCCTGCCATTTTCTCCCTTCGATCTTTTTCAGTCCTAAATAACATCCTATAATCAACTTTAGATAGCCCAAGATAACGTAACTATTCAGGTCTTCTTATGATATGTAGTTTCCTATTTTATCCTGAAGTCCAAGTTCGTATCTAAGTATCCTGAAGTTAAAGGCTCCAGGTTATGGTGATTCTAGAGCATAGCAAAAGGTTATACTTGTTGTTTGTTTAATGAATTTGTCATATACGCATATTGTTACGCATTTCAGTGATTTGTCGCTACATTCTATACCGTATCTCCTATTAACTAATGCACCTCAAATAACTAAGCATACCAAACCTGGTTCAGTCACTATTTAGGCTCTATATGTATGGATTTGTCTATTTGTTAACGTCGATTTCTACTAAAAAGTCAATGGAAGATCGCAACCAACTCTCCCGCTCTCTCGATTTTTTCTGCTATTGCTGTAAGTAAATTAGCTGTTCTGGATTACGTAGGAAATAAAGCCCGAGCGCTACATTTACGCCTCTAAGCGTTCATGAATAATCTTCAATCTCCGAATGCTTACCATGCCACTACCCGGCCAGTTGCATCCCTTTCTAGAGTATACTTCTTATGTCGTATGTAATTATCATAGGTCCGGTCAGTCATTACCAGTGGCAAGAAGTGTTTCGGGTCTGCCCAGCGCCGCGGAACAGAAGGTCGATAGCCTCTCACAGACAGAAGTATCTACTGCTGAAGACAACGCGCTTCAGGTATGGCAATTAATTATTTTTAAAACACTAAAGTTTTTACTTAATAGCTAGTGAAAAGGTCATTGTTTAAAGCTCTTTTGCTGAAGTCATTAGTTATATCAGAATCCTCAATAATAGCAAATTTTTAGAAAATTATTAGGAATATAGAATTTTAAACTGTATGATGGTGAATGAACAAGAGTGCCTCCTGTTTGTTGTGTTTACAAAAGTTCTTCGTCATTTAGACGTGTCTAGGGCACATCTCGTCTTTGCGTACTAACCTTCAGAGCAATCAACACGAAGCACGGTACTTATTTCTTAACTATTGGTTTCCATTAAAATTTAGAATGTTTGATTTTTATTTCGAACGTGCCTTCAGTTTTTTTTTAAGATGAATGCTTGAAGAACAAGTCTGTAAAACAGATTCAACATAAACGATTGTTGAAGAATACCAGCTCTACCATACTATCGATTCCGTCAAATACACGATTGTTGTTTTGCTGCTCAATCAAGTCCAATGATTCGCGCAGTATTAAGAGCAAGTAAACATAGTCACTATTTTCTGAACTTCCTTCTGTGCTTCACTTGTACGCCTAATCTTTTTCGCCCTAGAAATAAGTTAACTTACCAGAAACCGGAGGGCCTTAACTACTATCCGCTCGACGTAAGGAGTACTCCGTTATCAAACGCCATATTAATGTGAGTAAAACTGAAAAGTTAGACACAAATTCCAATTCAGATTAACACGATATATAGATATAAAATCACCGTATCTTAATAATAATCGAGAGCCTCGAATAATGCCATAGGCAATCCTTAACATTTAAAAAAGATCGCCTGCAGTCAGACGCTCCTTTCATTAGCCACGTCAATATCGGATGGGTCGTTACTCAGCTGACGTTCGTCTGCTCGCTGTCTCTGTCATTTCGATGTCGTTGGCAGGTAAACAGTACCGTTTTTATTTAGTTTTAACTGTCATTTAACCCGTGGCAAGCGAATGTGGAACCTGTAGCCGAGGGGCACCGATATTCGACTGTGACTGCAGATACTAAGTTTACATAGCGAACTATTCGCAAGCGTGACAAGTAAACGAGTGCATTAGAAGATCTAACTTTCGCTCCGAGTGACCTACCTGGGCGTTCCGTGGGTCAATAACATCATGGTCTGAACCACGTGTCGACTGAGCTTAATAAGGCACTTAACCGAAAAACTATGTAGTTCGAGGTGCTGCCCCTGCGTGAGTGAGTGGCAGATCGATCTGGGTCGACATGTTTGGTATGAAATGGGCAGTTGGCTAAGCAGAACCCAGCACTAGTATTCATCTAGGACACATATCATGATTTTGTCAGTTTTTTTTCGCACTTCAAAGCCATCCGGATGAGTAGAGCACCTGGCAACTTAATGACTTTGTCTCCTCTAAACGTTTCAGTCAGCTTAAATGATAAACTAGTGTTTTTTTTCAAAAGTATGTGAATTTTATCTGCTTGTCACATCTAAATGCTTTGTGGGACTTTCTGATTGCAGCTGCGTAAAGTATCTAATGTTACAAAAAGCGCTTTCAAATAGACGCAGATTGTACCGATACGCCGATAGAAATATTGGGTGTTATAATCTAAAATCCGCCGTGCTACATCTGGCCCATCGACAGGTGTAGCACGGCGGATTTTAGAAAAACTGACTTTGCCGAGATAGCAAGTACAAAATTGTTCGAAAGTCCTAGTGTCTCTTTGGCTGAACGAACATAAACATTACTTAGAATTTATGGTTGGACCGGCCCCACCACCAACACCCACCTATTAACTGACATGCACAATTTACATCATTCGCGAAAAAAGTCTTCATAACAAACTGTGAGCGTAAGCCTCTTCTCGTGCAGATTTCTATTTGCGCTGGTAACGCGTAGGACCAGCTAGAATAAAATAGAATAGTTACTCTACGCGTTTTGTCTTGTTGCTTTGGATAGGAACAGGATATTCCATTATGGAGAGTACATCGAAGGAGTGTACAGATAGGTGATAAAGAGCATATAGCGTTAATATGATCTTATGCTTAGGGGCGAGTTTACCTTGCCAAGGGCGATACGAAAGCGATTACCGATAGAAAAAAATATCGATTCTTCGCAAGGGCTTCGTAGGTTATTTACAGGATAGCAGTAACGCTTGTAAGTGCTCTCCCAACTTGCAGAGCTAGCGAATCGGGTGTAATACCGGATGACGCCCTCGATGCAAACTTGTTAATTATTTAAAGCCAAACTCTCGCGTGTCTACAGTGGGCAAAGTGCAGACTCTTTAAATGATTGCCCCTTGACAATTTTTATAACTATTCGTTGAGGCGTTCTTGGTTCACCTAGCAAATGCTTCTTCCAATCCCCTCAAGTAATCGTGAGTTTAGATTAAGTATGCTACAAAGCGATGAATTTTCCTAGGAAACGCAGTTTCATAAAAATTGAATGAAGCTTGGCTTTCAAAATATCTTATGACTTCTATAATTGGCTTGCTCTCTTGAGCTAAGTAATTTGAAAAATACATGACAAACTTTCATCTACCCTACCTAGGAACTAATGCATAAACAATTCAACAAGTGAATGCATAATAAATACGGGATTATAATACTGCAGTATCAAACAAATGTGTATTAAATTTGGCTGGTCAAAAAACAGCAGCAAAAAAAAGTTCGCTTTTCAAGTCGCACAATCCTTTTTATATCAGCCTGTATGTTGTTAGTAATGGTCGAGTGAAGAGCTTAGCGTCATCAGACTGTAACTTACGTTGGTCTTTGTTCTTCGATGAGGCCATTTCTACGGCTAGACAGCGACTATTGTTACGTTGCGACCATGTTATCCCTTGATGGCTCTCTCACTCTATTAATAATCTGTTCCCTTCACCGCTACGAGCGTAAATGCGTAGGCGTATCGTGCCTAACTGGGCATATTGACGATTCAAGTGAAAAAATGACCTAGCTGTAATTGTTACATTAACCATGTTTCAGAGTTTACCTAGGTCAAAATATTGCTGAACGAGCGAGGAGCGTTTGTGCTGTGCTCAGTGTAGACTCCGTGCCTGAAAGGGGAGCTTAAAAATGTACAAAGCTCTACCATGTATCAGGATGGTGTCTTGCACGTCAGGGACGCACCTCGTTGCAACCGGCTATCCGAACTCAAGGATAACAGAGAAAAGAAAAAAAACATGCTTAACGTATGACAAGTGGCAAACAACTTGTGAACTTGCCAACAAGATACGACGACCATCAGCCGTGTTTGGTCGAGATAATTTAGAAAAATTGAGAGCCTGGGTGCCCCATAAAGTGAATGAACAGTACGGCTTCTGGTCAGCTCTCATCATTTTATTCGACACCCGCAACAAGCGGTCCCATTGACAGATTTTTGCTGGCGACGAGAAGTGGCATTTATAATTTAATATAAAAGAAGGTCTGTCTTTATTGACAAAAATCGTGCAGTATTTATGTGTAGTCTACAAGACATAACGAAGTGATTCTTGGTGTTTCGTTTAACAAGAGCTTAACCGTCCACCAAAAAATACAGTAAGTCAAATCTCTATCTAAGAAAAAGTCTGGATGGCACTAGAAGGATCCTAAACACTGGAAAACGCTTGAAAAAAACAATACCGTTGACGAGGTCCTACTTGTAACAGCAAAGACCTAACAGACAAACCAAAATCGTGACGATGCCAGACCACGTATGATCGATCGACAGAGCCTTATGTACTTCCTTGGCATCCGTCATATCCAGCTTTTACGTCGATAGATTATTACGTTTTCCAATCGTAAAAATATTTGACAGTAGAGAGCATTTCAAGAACTTGATGGATTTGTTATTCAACACCAGACCTTTGCATTTTTATCAAAACGGATTGGCGCAGACCGTAGGGAGCGATGCTTCATACATAATAGTAACAATTTGCTCGTTTTATGCACTGTATCGTTAATTTTGTCATTAGAGCATAACAAATTGTAGCATCAAAATAGATTAATGTTGCATTTAAACAGTGAATTCTGTATAATAAGGATCTGTAGCTGAAGTTACTGTACGGAAACTTGATAACTTGTATAACCAACCGGTATATAGATATAATTGTGCACGTTCATCCATCGACTGCCACATAGAATTTCGGTTGTCGCATTAGCTATCTGTGTATAATTCAAAATCCTCTTACCGGCCGCAAGTCTAAGGCTTTACAGTGGGATCCGTCATACGGTTTTGGTACACTTCTCCGGTATGAGATTGCGTGCCGTTAGCGTGTCTGATTGCATCGCTCAATCTCGTTGTCCTCTTTGAAGATATGCAGAAAGCGTAGTGTCTTCCTGGGATAATAAAACTGTAATTGGAATCTTCAAACGATTTTGGCCGTAAAATGATAGCCTTAGCACAAACGTAATAGTAAGTAAAAGAACTATTATATTTTATAAAGATCAAGCATATCAGTTCTGTGTCGTTACGCCTCGACAGTTTCAACTAATGCAGCTCTGCGCGTTTGGCACACCTCGAGAAACCAACAAATTTGGTAATGGCTTACTAACCTACAATATTCTATCACGTTTACTATGAAATTCATCAGATCTGGAGTCTTGGCGAGGTCTGGTTGGCACCATTTAGTCCAACGTGTTGGAGGGGAGAAGGGTCTGTAGGAAGATAAAATGAAATCTTTATTATAAAGCGTCAGAGGCCACAGCGTTCCCTTTTCCGATGATTATGCATCGAACGAAAGAAACGTCCGTCCATACTTTTTTCAGAAGTAAAGAAAAATCACTATGTACGTGCTCGTTAGTAGTTCATAAAAAAAAAAAAAAAAAAGATATTTTACTCTCAGTTATGTTAAGCTAGGTACCTACCGCTGTTTAAATAAAGTTATAGCTTGGTTTCGTTACTGTTTTGTCCTATTTCTTTCTAAGCTCCATTTACTAAGCGCACTAGTTTAAGTCCGAAGATTTACAGAGTCTTGAGAAACTGCCCGGTATCACACGGTCGCCTTGCTGTTGCAAAGAGCTTTCGATCTCGTTGTTAAGGCCTGGCGTGTGCCTGCTGTGTCCGACAGGACCACAATAACAGCGTTGTTAGCAAGAGACGATGAAGTTGTCCTTCGTACCGCCGGATGAATCCCGACGTTGTCATGTATTATTTCAAATTGTACAGTCTATAGATAATTCTAGTAATGGCTAAGCTCTTCGGCTCTTTATTGTGGAAATGTATCAAATTTGCACCGTACTAAGAGTTGACGGCTTATTTTTATTGTGACAAGACCTACCGCGCTGTCCTGATGTGAGGGTCAAGACGAGGGTTTTCTAAACAATATAATTCCTGATTACGAGCGCCATAATATCCCTTTGAATAGAGTAGATGAGTCGTCAGTAGAGCTGCGGTTAACTATGATAGAAAACATGAAATTGTAAGCCTGCCACGTGGATAATAGGAGCATATCATTCTTGCAAGCCGAAAAAGTAACCAATGCATATCGTTACATAGAAAAAGAATAACGAGTATAGGTCTAAGCCTAAATTTTAAGCTTAAATTCAGAAAATATCACGATATAAGCAGATTAAATGAACTAAGGCGGGCGAAGATGCGAGTTTCGAAAATTCCCGGTTAGTCGTCAATTTCCGAAGCGGGGCTTTGGTCCACTCAACTAAAATCTTGTCAAAATACTAGCGAAGTGCAACAGCAGACAAAACGTGCCTTTCATTTACCTAGACGAAATGATGATTAATACGGTTTATATAAAAATTGTGATATTAATGAATTAATCAGCTACGTTACGCCAGAAGAGCCCTGCGTCACCGAAGTACGTTGTTACTTAGAAAGAGTTGTTTATAGAAACTTAAAAGTTTTATGAAGTACTTTACAACACAGAGTCTATGCCGTATTTTTTTTGAAATATATATTCACTCAACACGCCCGATATTTGGCCGAGACGTTTTATCTAGTCAGCTTTAAAGATAACAGCGTTAAAACGGGTTACAGAAGTTGTACAGAAGAAAGTTCCTGATATATTTGACAGGTGGCCTTTAGGAGATACTACATACCATGCATTTGGTATAGGTACTATAGCCCACGAAGGGTATCAACAATGTGAACAAGGCTTGACATAACTGAACGTATAGTCATGTTAAATGAAAGCAGTGAGACTAGTTGCTACTAATGCTAGCTACTAATGTTGCTAGACTAATCCTGAAATTAGTTTCGTATTTT